>NC_133221.1:13763662-14063662 GCF_040436345.1 Pagrus major | reverse complement strand
TGAAGCATCGACCGAGGCATTGTTCAGGTGGTGTTTGTCTGAAGCTGCTGTAAGGTAAATAAGTTCAATGCTGTGTGGGAAGAGTAGAGAATGGACCGACTGATCTGACATCTTTCTTTTGAACTTCACTCTTTTTTAGCATGTATCCAGCAGACACTGTGGTCAGCAAAGCACAAACCAGGTACAGTCTTTTCAAAGTTGCTTGTTTACAAAGCCATCAAAAACCATACTGTCACTTTAACCCTCATTTCATTTATTCTCCGAACACTCTGCAGCCACTCAGGTATGACACTATGACCGTCACATTTAGACTCTTTACTATAAGTGGCCATTAATCCTGGTGATCTAAGAATGTATCTAGTTCCTGTAGAGGAGGATACGAGCATGTAGGGATAAAAAGCCTTGATATAAAATGTGGATTACAAGGTGTCACCACCATGCTCCATAAAAACCTCACACCAGCGCTGCCAGAGTGGGTCGAATCCCACTGGGTCCACGTATGCCCCAAGATGTGTGCACAGATAGTACAGTAGTGTACTATAGATGTCGACTGAAATTCATGTGTGAAAACACCAGCTTAAAGACTTGTTGCATTTTGACTCCATTAAGGGATGAAGTATTTTTAGTATTTGAAGTATACTATATAGCCCCCTTTAAAACCATAACACATTGTTTGTACACTTGTACAGTAAATTAACAAAATATATATTTATTAGTGAGCTTTAAAGGTGCAATACGTAAGGAATCAGCCACCTTGAATTTATACTCCCAACAAATATGAACAGCATACCACCAGAATAACTACTGACTGCTCGTTTAACCAACTTTTAGCCTATTAGCTCAGTTAGCCGTGCAGCTAGCCCGACTACCAAGGGGGTGCTGGTGTTTACACCACTAGCACAGGACCGCTGGGAGAAAGAGGTTTTCAGGCTAGCTGGTTAGCATGCTAACTTCAGTAGATATCTAAACACAATACATAGTTGTCCTTGACACAACGTCAAAACTGCTATTTCTTTGCATCCTGTTGATCATTTTAGTTAATTTTTCGAGTGTTTCAAACTAAAATTAAAAGTGCTGGTACATAGATTTAAATACATGTGGACAGAGCAGGGCTAGCTGCTTTCTCCCATCTCCAGTCTTTGTGCTAAGCTAACTGGCTGCAGCTTCATGTTTAACAGGCAGATATAGAGCTGCGTATTGCCACTGATTTCCCAACTCAGTTCAATTAATGATTACATTTGATTTGTTCAATATTAAATAGGTTAGGGTAATGTTCAGAGACTGTCAGAAATAATGCAGATTTTTCTAAGAACCTTCTTACCTGATGCTTTATTAAAATTATTAATGTTGACATTAAGAAGTAAATTAAATGGTTTTAGAGATTTGTGGTTAAAGTCTGACTATAGAGAATTAAAATGGATATTGTTGTATTTTTAGCATTTAATTATAAAAAACATCAGAGAACAAGAAAGTAATGACAGATTTAGGTCTATGTATTTCAACAAAGGAAAATAAGGTAAAAAATAAACGTTACCATTTTAAACAACCTTAGTGTATTCAAGTATAGATTTCAGAATATACGAGGTGCACACGAATGCACCATGAAGTCCCTGTCCTGGTGTGCATGTGTCAAACTCAGGCACAGACAGCGGAGGACAGAAGCATGTCCATATATTACACCAAAACGCACTCGTGACACTCAGTATAGATTTTAATGACATGACTGTTTTGGTACAAAGATTTATTCGCCAAACAGAAACTCTACCTGCATTTGACGCTTGGCCGGAGTTATAAAGGCATAATAAAAGATCCATTTCAGGATTTCATGAATTGATACTGAATTATTAAAATCAGGATCAATTTCAATCAGTAAATTAATTTTTTAAACTCTTTGCAGACATAGATATTCTCTTTAACTCTCTGCAAGAATATATCTAACAATTCCCTCAATAAGGACCCTGGCAGAGTCCTTTGCAACTGAGACAAAAATGTATGATGAGAAGGGACATAATTTTCTTGTCATACATCAAAGAAACACAGAATCTTATCATCACAGACTGCACTCTCCTCGCAGCCCCTATCAACAAACACAGACCCACCAGAGCTGCACTTTCTCATCCTTCATTCATCAATTCTTTATTTAGATGGCAGCCTGTGTGTCTACTGAGTTTACTGTAAATAGCATGTACTTGTGACAGGGTGAAATACACGGTGGAGCATATATCAATACATTATTCACCCCTTACAGTACCCCTCATTGATCTAATAAATAAGCTGTCTATATACAGAGTGGCAGTGAGGACCCGTCTCGTTAACGGTCACTTTCTTCTTTGCATCCCAGGGTGACAGCACGAGGCAGCGCCATGGTGACGGTTGCCGTGTCCCCGTGTCGCACCACCTCTTCATCAATCTGAAGAGCTTTACTTACAACAGTATCAGTGAGGACGCCGACGTCTTCTTCTTTCTGTACGACACTCGTGAGGCCAAACAGATCAGGTACACGGAGGCCTCTCAGTGAGCACACAAAAAGCCCTGAGTGATCCGACAAGGGCAAAGAGACACAACCACACACACACACACACACACACACACACACACACACACACACATATGTCTACACACTACCTCTGTTCAGCAGATTGACTGAGGCTTTCTGTGGTTGACAGACACTGGTTGACAGTGAACTGGCTTCTTTTGCAGTGAGAAGTTCATGGTGAAACTGAACAAAAATGGCGGACCAAAGAATCCAGAGAAGGTGGATCGTCTCTGTGCTCTCTTCACGGTAACATATTCTCCCTTCTAGACATGAATACAAATATTAGGGCTGCAAATAACAATCATTTCATTATAGATTAATTTGCTGATTATTTTCAAGAGTAGTCTATTAAAACATTTGAAAAATGAAAGTGACATTTGTAAATTGCTTCTTTTGTCCAACCAACAGTCCAAAACCCAAAGACTCTTCATTTTATTATCATAAATAACAAAGAAAAGCAGAAAATTCTTACATTTAAGAAGCTGGAACCAGCAAATGTCATTTTTGCTTGAAAAACTGACTGAAACAATTAATCAATTGTCAAGATAGTTGGCTATTCATTTCTTTTTCAAATGACTGATCTTTGCACCTCTGACAAATATTTCACCTTTTCATCTCGTTTCTCTTCAGGACCTGAGCAGTAAAGACTTGAAGAGAGACCTGTACATTGTTGCACACGTCGTAAGAACCGGTAAATAAAATACAGCGTGCAAAACTTGTCATTTGTGTTCAATGACAGAGATTTCTGATGTTCTGCGCGTCCCTCTCCTTGGTTTTTTCCAGGTCGCATGCTGCTGAACGACTCAAAGAAAGGCCCGCCTCATGTGCAGTACAGACGACCTTATGGCTGCGCTGTGCTCGCCATGAGCGACGTTTTCCACACCATCACTGACCTCAAAGAGGAGAAGGACTTTGTGCTGAAAGTTTATACGTGAGTCAACATGAGACGCTTCCTCTTCTTCTTGATTCCAACTACAGTAGCAGAAAAGGGGGATTTTAAAGGGGCAGTTCACCCAGAAATCAAAAATACACGTGTTATTTATCCATCTAGACTGTTTGAGTTGCAGAGTTTTGTAGATGTCTGCCTTCTCTTGCATATAATTGAACTGAACATTTGAAAAACTCAACATCAGTGTCTCTTTCCAGAAATCATGACTTGGTTTGTCAAGATAATCCATGGACCTTGTTGTGAGCAGTTTCATTTGTTTTTACTAAATTGCACCTGCCAACATGACACCGCTCAGAAGGAGGCGTCCATCTACTCATGGACGAAAAGCTAGCTGGCCACACTAGCTTACAGCTCAGCCGAGGAGGACGCCATTAATGTTTACATCCTGTGCTGTCTCGAGCAAGAGCCTCTCATCCGGGAGTAGATGCACGTTTCCCTCTGATGCTGTTGGTGGGTGAAGTTCAGTAGAAAGCAAATAGCTCCTTAATGAAACTGCTCACAACAAAGTCTGTGGGTTGTCCTGAGTAACCGGGTCATGATTTCTGAAAAGAGTCATTGATGTCGGAAAGCCAAGTGCCATGTAGTAACATTACGGTCAAGCGAAGGCGGACATCTCTATGGCCGATATCTCCAAAACACAGCGACTCGCATCCAAACAACCTTGATGGATAAAAAGCACGCAAGGTAAGAGGAAAGAAATATGTACTTGTGATTTGGGGTTGAACTTTTGCAGAGTATAGTGACTATTTTTGTAAAAACGGTGTGTACACACTTCAGTTTTTCCGTAATAATCAGTGTAATTGCTCGGTAGCTGCATGGCCTCTGATAAAGACTCTATTTAACGAGGTGGGAACGTGTGAATGTTCTGCGAATGTCTTGCATGACAACCTAGTGCTTCAGCGTTGATGCCTGGTGCGTTTTGACCAGAATGATAATGAAGTGTCCTCTGGAAAATCAATAGCTTCTCACCCCGGGCCTGAGATAGGGCACTTGGCGTGTTGTGAATCTGGCTCCTTCTGTTAGGCTTCGCCACAGAGAGCCACTCCTGTATGCCGGCCAACCCAGCAACAGAGGAGGAGGAGAGACACGGAGAAGGAGAAGGGAAGAGAGCGGGAGAGATGACACTTAGATAATTGAGCAAAGTTAGAGGACAAAGACAAAAAACACAAAGCTCAGCGTTTCTCTTGTCCGTCAAAAGCTAGAATGTCTCCTCTGTCCTCCTCAGCGTCCGCTCTGGGTCAGAGGTCATTCATACACTTTGCGATGCTGTTATGACATTTTTCTTGTGTAGTATTTTCAGGATAAGTACACAGTGCGGTGTGAAATAAAGATTTCTAGAATAGAAAGCTGTCGTTTTTATCGGATTCCTTTGCCGGGGCGAAGAGCTCTTCCTTTAAAAAGCAAGCAGTGATTCAGTGCTGAGCTGCCTCCAAACTGTCGGCTCCTATAACGCTCCAGTCTGTGCATTTCCCCATGCCATCCCAGGGGCCTACGGGCCCACAGTAATGAAAAAGGCTGGTAGAGAGCTGGCTGTCAGGTTTGCTTAGTGAGCTGTGCATTTGGGCTAATGTGCTGCTTGATAGCACCTCCCCCTGCTGCTACCTTTTCTCCAGGAGGAAATCGTCTCTGGGACACATGCTGATGATGAAGTCCCCATGCGCACAGTCCTGATCCCTCCATCTGGACTCACTAATGGGTGCTTTGTTAACAGCCCTACCCAACTGTCTTTCCCCACAGATGCAACAATGAGAACGAGTGGTACCAGATACATGAGAACATCATCCGCAAGTCCAACACCAAGTACTCAGCTCCCAGCACCAACTATGGTAAATATGTTGTCTCTACAGATCTGGTACCTGTTTGGGCTCCGCGGGGTTTGAATTATACATTTATTTTTATTTTGGTTAGAATTGAAAGAGAAGAAACTCAAAGGCATTCAACAGTTGTTGCTAATGTTTTTGTCTAAGTGAGTGAGCAGCGGTCCAGGTTTTGTTTGAGGACAGCTGCCAACAGGTCACGTGACTGCTGATATCTAGACATACATTTAGTTTTGGTTGTATTGTTGTATTTTATTTAGCTAGTTTTGAGATTTCTGCCTTCAACTCAGTACTATGGAGATTAATTGAATTTCAGGTGCCGAAAGCGTTAATAAATTACATTTAAGCAACATGTTTTTCTAAACGCAGAGTCTGCTTAACATGTTTATTAGTTTATTTATAGGTTTATTAGTCCACATATTGCTCCCTGTATGGAAAAAGCTGTTTGTCTAAATGAGGATTTACATAGAGGCACCTTACAGTTCCTGTTACTGATACTGTAAATCAATGAGCAGGTTTCAAGTTGTTTAAGATTTACAGGATTTTTACACCAATTTGATTAAGAACCTTTTTTTTTTTCTTCAGATATTAAATTCAATAGTTTGTCATTTGGTATTTTTGCTTTATTGCCAAAAGTTTGAATGAGAGATTGATGCCACTCTCGTGACTGCGTGCTAAATAAGAAGCTACAGATGGCAGCTAATGAGTTCAGCACAAAGATTAGAAACAGTGAGAAACAGCTAGCTTGACGCTACCAGCGCCTTTTAACAAACAGTATTTTGTCCGTTTTTTTTTTTTTAGTCTGAACAAAAAAGACGTGTAAAAATGACACCTTGTGGTTTTGTGGGGACTTTTTCTCAGTCTGGAAAAATGACTTCTGCTCCGAGCCAAGACGTAGAAACTGGCCTAAACTGAGCTGAATGACTGCTGGCTGTAGGATCATATAACAAATAAGAGAGTTGCATCAATACTCTCATCTCAAATCTCGGCAAGAAAGCGAGCATGGCTGCACAGTTCCCAGAACAGTCGATGCCTTCAAATATTCTTGTTTCTTTCTGACCAGCTGTTCAAAAACCAAAGATATCCAGTTTAATATCACTGAAGACTAGTAGATGTTTACATTTGAGAGGCTTGAACCATGTTGTATGTTCAGGGTTTTAGATTCTGCCATCAAAGTGAGGAGACATGTTTCCCAAAATGTTGAACTATTCCTTTAATTTTACTTTAACTTCATGAGATGAACCAAAAACAGACGTTGTATTTCTATAGGTACTTTAAAAATGTATCGCTATACCCTGATATTTATCAAGTACAGTTAAATTGACCTGACTTTACAACAGACTGTACTGTATTTATCAAATATCTAACTGTCAGTATGATAATAATCATCTGTGGGAGACGACACGTTGTAATCTCAGGTCACTTTGTGTCTTTGGTATTTAACAATCTTTCTGTGTGGGATTTTCAAAATGGCTTCACTGTATAAGCGTGACTGCTGCTCATTCACTATTACTTCTCACAGTTTGATTTATGACTCATGCCTCACAAAAATCTGTCACTAGCCAAATTTTTCCTTTCTTCTTTGCGTAATTTCACACAACACTGTTTCTCCCTCCTCCCTCTGCTTTCCCTGACTCTGATCATGTCTCTCCATCCACTCCTCTGTCTGTCTTCTCCTCCCCCACATTCTGACTAATGTCCTTTAAATACCCCCGTGTCCCTCCCTTCTTCTGCGTCCCTTACTCTTCTTCAATACCACTTTCCTCCCACAACCCGACACCTCTTCATTTGCCCTTTCCCCCCCCTATTTACACACACATATGCCCACCACCCCCTCCTCCTGCCCCTCAGGCCTCATCATTTCCCTGCAGCTGCTGCGAGGTGAGCTGGAGCAGATCAGACGGGAGAACCAGGCTGTGTTCAACAGGGCCCTGGCACTCACACGCAAACTGGGTTTCCCAGATGTCATCCTGCCAGGTAAGGAGGCAAAGAGCAGTGGGCGGCAATGGGGACAGAGAGGTTCGGATAGGAGGAGTACACCTGAGGCCAGATGGCTTGGAGGAATGGGAAGAGGAGAAGGTCACAGATGAGGGAACAGAGGATGCAGGTGAAGGATCAGAGAGACGGGGCATGGATGATGTCAGAAAAGCAAGGATGTGGCATAACAGCAGGAAAAAGCAAGAGCAGAGTGGGCTGTTGTGATGGGCACACGCTGCATCTTTATTTAGCGGTCATGGAAAATTAGTACACTTACACAAGTAGTGTACTTCAGTCGAATTTTAAGATACTTTACATGAGTATTTCCATTAGATACTACTGTGTACCTTACCTTATACATTACTAGACTTCAGAGGAAATCCAAAATCCAAAAATGGGCAAAGAGGTGGAGCTGAAGTGGGAAATAAAGCGTGGTTACTCCTGTCACGCAAGTGCCGATGCCCTAAATTAAGCATAACTTAAAGCATTAATATAATTTAAATGAGTCATCCTCCGTACAGTTGTCAAGAGCGGATAAAATTAGCTACGCAGTCTGAAAACGTTTTTTTTTTTTGTAACAGACTGTTAACTTGTTTATTTTTGCTTTATAGTCAGGCATTTTAATATCGGCTCTGTGGGGATCGACTCGCTTTTGGAGCCGGCCTCAAGCGGCCTTTTCGAGGAACTAGAGGAAGGTGCAAAAACTGAAATCAGATTTTTGTGGCAGAATTTAGTTTTTTCTTCTTTCCTCCCTCATTAATCACCTCACAACCCATCCAGGGGACTTCTCCCCTCGATCGGGAACACTAACGTACCTCAGCATTAGTGCGTCTGTACTTGCAGGACTTTTACTGAAGTGAAAGTACTTCTATCACCGCTGGTATTTCGGAGACTCTCAGTCCCTGTTGGTGTAAGATCAACATTTAGGTCAGGTGCTGTGCAAATTATGAAGAGCACAGGTCTTCAAAGAAAACTTAAAGAAAAAGAGAAAGAGAGAGGTGTGTGTTTATTTCGGTATATTTCATCAGATAACACCGCTCTGCTCTGTGTCCTCTGAGAATGCATAACCCCTCCTCTCCTCTCCTCTCCTCTCCTCTCCTCTCCTCTCCTCTCCTCTCCTCTCCTCTCCCCTCCTCTCCTCTCCTCTCCTCTCCTCTCCTCTCCTCTCCTCTCCTCTCCTCTCCTCTCCTCTCCTCTCCTCTCCTCCTCCCCCCTCTCCTCTCCTCTCCTCTCCTCTCCTCCTCCCCCCTCTCCTCTCTCCTCCTCCCCCCTCTCCTCCTCTCCTCTCCCCTCCTCTCTCCTCTCTCCTCCCCTCCTCCCCCCTCTCCTCCTCTCCTCTCCTCTCCTCTCCTCTCCTCCCCAGCTTCTTTTCCAGTTAGCCTGAAATACCTCCCAATATCAACCCTTGTGACTCATCCGTCCCCAAGGAAATGACTCGGATATAAATAACTGTAATCTGATTTTATAAATAACTGCAATATCTTCCTCCACTGTTGCCTCTGATATTTATTCCATTAAACACTGACCTCACAAAAGGTGCTGAGGCAGTCATGAGCTACAGTGTGTTACAACTCAGCGGGGTCATTTCTCATTGACAAGAACAATGACGTGTGGTGCACATCTTAGTCCGCACAGCTGCTTAATTTATGTTGACCGCTCGCGGTTCATCTGCGGAGCAGAGGCTGACGCGTACATTATAACTTATTAACATCGCCAAGGCAGGAGACATGCTTGTTATCATCATCTGGGACTTTCTGAGATGTCTTTGTCCTGTTGTTGAGGGTTACATTGAACCTCAAGCTAGCAAGGCTATGACAGGGCTTTAGGGAAATGATTTTGCCCATGACGTCGTGGTGTGTCAAGCTTAAAGGAGGGCTCCGCTGACTTGGCAGTGTACTCGTTCAACTTTGTTACAAGAAAGAAAAGTAAAAATGAATGCAGCAGCTCCAGATTTTGTCTTTTTTACGCATTCTTGTCAAAAACATTGCCCACAATGCAACAGTTCTCATGGAGATTTGTGTTTGTTATGCTAGTGGCTACTAATGAGGAGGCTATAGAGGTCTTGTAACCTCACTTCTTTCTCCATACCAGGGATGTATGAAAGGTGCCGTGTGCAGGATTTAGTGGCATCTAGTTGCGAGGCTGCAGATTGCAACCAACTGAACACCCCTCGCCTAACCCTCCCCTACAGTCAGTGTTAGTGTTACATTTGAAAGTAACTTGTTAAATAATGACGTTACCTGCTGATGAAAGTAACTTGTTGGAGTACTTTTGCGTTACCGACAATGGAAACCCCTTTTCCAGAGGATGCATGTCTGCCTTTAAATGTTTACCGACATTGACTAGCATACTCTGCTCTATATCACAACCTGTAACTCAGCCGATGTGTACAGTTTTAGCAGCTGCCTCTATGAGAACAAGAACACACAGGCTCCTACAGCCTACAGTATGTCATTTTCTCATTCTCTAACTTGTTGTTCCCAACCAAACGTTTCTATGTAGCAGCTCTTCCCAAGACCATTATACAGACTTTGGTATATAAAATACGCAGATTTCCCCTTTAATTAAAGTTTCTTCTTTGTAATTGTCCTAGGCGACACACGCAATGACCTGTATCTGACCCTGGAGCGAGGGGAGTTCGAGAGAGGAGGCAAGAGTGTTCAGAAGAACATTGAAGTCACGCTCTATGTACTCTACGCCGACGGGGACACACTCAAAGTATGACACATACGTACATGACTTATTATGCACCATATCATTATTAATATATGAGTCATGATGAGTGCAACCCTTCCTCCCATATGCCCACACGCTAAATTTGATATGTCATTAAATGTACATGCCGCTAAAAAAGTAATCGAATCCGTGCTCGTTTTTCTTTCTCAGGACTGCATCAGTTTGGGCAGCGGGGAGCCCAACACCACCGAGTATCGCTCTTTTGTCCTGTACCACAACAACGGGCCTCGCTGGAGTGAGATGGTCAAGCTACCAATTCCCATAGATCGTTTCAGGGGGTCCCACCTACGCTTTGAGTTCAGACACTGCTCCAGTGAGTCAGTAATGCAGCTCAGTGGCAATCATTCGTCTCTCCATGGGTTTATTAGAACGGATGGGATCACGCATTGAGTTATACAAGTGTGGTTTGTGCTGTGTAGATGCCGCATGATGATGATGATGTGTGTTATTGTGATGTGCTTCCTTTCAGCTAAAGACAAAGGAGAGAAAAAGCTGTTCGGATTTGCCTTCACTCCTCTGATGAGAGAAGACGGGACCACACTGTCGGATGAGAGCCACGAGCTGTATGTGTACAAGGTATGTGCAGGTTTAACGCACATTTCAGATGTGTGGTGTTTCTTTATCTACTGTAGAAACCCAGTACACACTTCATGATCCCTTTAACTTTGACCCTTTATGTCCTTAGCTTTCAAATTAAAAGTTGAGTGCATTAAATTGGCCTTCAGCTGTGGTGGTGTGTGTCTGTGTCGGTGGGGAGTCCACTGCTGGCAGCTCTCTGTATGTCTTTTATTGCAGTTTCTCAGCAGTGGGTCATGTAGTGCGCTGACAACACGTAATGAAATGCACCAATTCATTTTGTCTGCTCTACTTCACCAAAACATGTACAGTAGCTACTCTGTGATAGTTGAGCAGCCCTGAATGACTTGTTCAGCAGCACCAGCAACGTTTTTTTTTGTCCGTAGGCTATTGTCAGCCTTTTCTGGCCTGTGACCCACATCTTTAAGCCCTAAAATTCAAGAATGACCACATCAGTTAGAGAGCTGCCTCGTGAATATTGGTTTTCAGTGTGAAATCATTCACCAAGGAGCTTGAGAATGATGTAAATAATATGTCCATTAAGATTTACAGTCTTCAAACCCTGTCGCCTTTGACTTTATATGTCTATATATGATTGAAATGATAATGTAGTGTATTTAAGCCTGTTTTTAACCTTAAACTCCTGTGACCCCTAAATCATAGCTAGCTGTCAGACATGCTAATATTTTTAGCATGCTAGCATTATGTATTTTGATCAACATAACCTGCTGTTAGCATGCTAAAATATTGCCCTTAGAAAAACATTTTTGCTTGGTAGCCAAAAAATGTTGTACGAGCAAACAACATTAGTAAGCTATAAAGCCAGGAAGCTTTATCCCTGTTAGATGTGCTAAAATGTTAGCATGCTAGCTTTATCTGTTCTGATCAATGTAAATTCTTGTTAGTATGCTAACGTAACATGTTTATGATGACACTATAAGCAATATTAATAATCTATGAAGCCAGGTATAACATTTTAAGAGATGCTAGCATTATATGTTATGCTCAACAACTTGCTGTTAGCATGCTAAAGTATAGAACAACATTCTTGCATGGTAGCACAACAAATTAGTATGCTGTGAAGCCAGAGAGCCGAGACACGCCAAAAATGTTTAGCATGCTAGCATCATGTTTTCTGGTCAGTGTAACCTATTGTTAGCATGCTAACGGATTACTCTTAGGATAAGATTTTTATAATGACATTAGCAGGAAGCATTAGGATGCTATGAGACCACGTATAAAGTTTTAAGCATGCTAGCATTGTGTATTCTGATCAACATAACCTGCTCTTAGCATGCTAAAGTATCACTCTTGTATAATGTTTTTGCGTTGGTAGCACAAAATTTGACTAATTTGTCAAAAGTTGTTCTCTCATAATCTGCTGTTAGCATGCTAAAGTATTACCTTTAGAAAAAAACGTTTTTGCACGATTACGCAAAGTACATTAGTAGCACATTAGTACGCTACAAAGCCAGAAAGCCATAGTCCTGTCAGACATGCTAAAATGTTTAACCCTTAGAATATAATCATGTGAGGCAGCACAACTAATGTTGCATTAGCAAGCAGCATTTCTATGCTTGGAAGCCAGAAAGCAACTCTTTTTTGGGCATGGCAGGACAGGAACACTCTCCTGCCACTTCACCACCCAATGTAAAAGCCAATCAAATGTCTCCAAACCTTAATGAATCTTCTGTTACCCTCTCCGTCCTCTAGTGTGATGAAAACGCCACCTTCAGTAACCAGGGCCTGTACCTGAGTCTGCCGTGCTGTAAGGAAGACTTCAACAGCTGCCCCAACCTGCCGGCCAACCTGCCCTTCCAGAGAAGCCCCAAAGAAACCTTCTGGGTCTCCACAATACTCTGCTCCACCAAACTCACACAGAATGGTAATCTTAACACCTCGCTTGCTCTTCTTCATGTTCTTTCACTTCCTATTCAACTCAGTTCATTTTTCTTTTCTGTTGTTTAGTGGACCTTCTGGCCCTCCTGAACTGGAAGGCCCATCCAGACAGGGTGTTGGACATCCTCGGCCGATTACGCCAGATTAGTGGAGAGGAGATTGTCAAGGTCGCCGTCATCGTATTACATATCTATTGATAATCTATTGATTAACAATGTTTGCCTTCTGTGTATCTGCGTGGTGAAGTGGGCCTCCTTGGCTATGCCCTTAAGATTAAGATACCACACTTACTCAGGCTGAGGATGAGAAGACATTGTCAGTTTTTGTTCTGTGACTGTTGATTTTAGGTGATATTACATTATCATTCTTACATATTGATTGACCAGATTATATTCACAATGAATTTATCTGTTTTTGGGGGTATTCTCATATCTGTTACTGCATTTCGACATATTTAATAGTGTTAAGAAGTCATTTCAGAATTTAAGACGAAGGTTTTATTGCTGTGTTTTTGGATGAAGGGGCTACCCTTTGTTTCTATTTTAGTTACCATACAGGCCTTTGATGTGATGGGTGTGCTGAGCGTTGTTCCTTTTTCTCCTCACAGTTCTTGCGAGATGTCCTGGATACGCTTTTTTGTCTTTTAGATGACAACACTGATAAATACGGACCGCTGGTTTTCCAGTCACTGGTAGGAAAATTAAAGGAGCACAGCTATATTCAGCTACATGATTTATTTTGCCTGTAAGCACAGGAAATAAGGATGTATATATATATTTATATACATATTTGTGTGTGTGTGTGTGTGTGTGTGTGTGTGTGTGTGTGTGTGTCATTAGGTGTTCATCATTAACCTGCTCAGGGACAGCCGTTTCTACCACTTCAGACCCGTCATGGACTCCTACATCCAAAACCACTTTGCTGGAGCTTTGGCATACAAGTACAACAAACATTTACCTAATTGTTTTCACTCAAACGAAAAAAAATACAAACCTACATTTAAATATCTACAAACTTAATATTGACTCTGTAATATGAAACCCGCAGGGAGCTGATTCGCTGTCTGAAGTGGTACATGGACCGCTCGGCTGAGGTCGTCCGACAGGACCACATCCAGGAAGCCATGAGGGTAAAGTATCACGCACTTCCTTTCTTGGCCTGTCCTCTGGGATTAATTAGTAAGACGTGGGGAAACAGTCGAACAGAAGGCTGACGAGGAGTAATGTGAAGCCATGTATGAGTTCCCTGCTGAGAGGAAGGAAGTTAACAAAAATATCCGCAGATACTGACATGTGCCGAGTGAAACATTTACCCATGGTCTTTGTATCTCCTTTTCCAATGGGATCATGTGAAGAGCTACTCTGTTGTGTTCTTTAATGTATTGATTTTCTCTGGATGATCAACCACAAACCCAGTCAGTGCTCAGTGCTTATTCATTGTAGCGATGCGTTGCTTTACCTGACCGTATTTCTCCGTCTGCATCCTGCAGGCTCTGGAGTACCTGTTCAAGTTCATCGTCCAGTCACGGATCCTGTACTCGAGAGCCACCTGCGGGATGGAGGAGGAGCAGTTCAGAGCGAGCATTCAGGAGCTCTTCCAGTCGATCCGCTTCGTCCTGAGTCTGGACAGCCGCAGCTCAGAGAACTTGGTGTTCACACAGGTCAGATAGTTCTCACCTCATGACGGACGCTTTCACCGACAACGCGCAGCACGTCTTGTTTTATCTTATGTTATCACCGTCTTTATTTTTATATGTATCTTTTTTTATCCATCCCCCGAGTTTGCATCCACAATTTTGTTTATTAATTCGTTTGTCTTTTCTTCATCCTTTTTCATTCTGTGTGTTCTGTTGACTGATCTTTCAATCCTTCGCCCCCACTGTTGCCCCTTCCTTGGACAGTTTAGGGGTGTGATCAGCTGCATGCCTTTCTGTGGTCATGCTGTGGGGCTGTCATCCATCTCAGTAAGTCACAGCACCCCCCTGTGTTGGTTTCACAATGCAGCAGAGGCTGTGCGTCCTCCGGTCTGCTAAAACAGGATGATGCATTCTTAAGTAACAGAAACACAGTTAGTGTTTTTGAGTCTTTATAGGGAGAAATTCTTCGTGCTCCTTCTAGCGAGCTTTTGGGTTATTTGTTGTGTGGAAGGAGCTGTGTTTTGTTATAAGTGTTATTCTTTGTGATGATTTTAAACATGTTATTCTGTATGTGCACTACAAATTCCTTCTCCTTGTCCTCGGTTTGTCCCCTCAGGCAGCATTGTTGAACAGTTTCCCTGATATCTTTGATGAGCTGCTGCAGATGTTCACTGTCCAGGAGGTAGCCGAATATGTCAGGGGCACCTTAGGAAGCATGCCCAGCACAGTGGACATCGGCCAGTCGATGGATGTTGTCAAACTGCAGTCCATCGCTCGTACAGTTGAGAGCCGCCTCTTCTTCTTCCCTGGTGAGACAAATGTGGAGATTTGTGTTTTCTTTACCCGAAGATACCAAAACCGTCACGCATACATACATCCACTCCTTCCTCCTTCTTTGCTCCTTCCTCAGAGTCTCGTAGTATTCTGCTGCCGGTCGTTCTGCATCACATCCACCTGCATCTGCGCCAGCAGAGGGAGCTGCTCATCTGTTCTGGGATCCTAAGCAGCATCTTTTCCATAATTAAGACTAGCTCCATGGTACAGTACTATGTATCAAACAGTATGACTGAAAACCCCCATGTGATTACAAAATAAGGTTTAATTGAATAAGCGAATGCGAGATGTAGAATTTCCTGAAGCAGCATGTTTGCATCTCTGTTGTTCACTCAGCGTTTCTCTGCTTGCCGTCTGTGTCTCAGGAGTCTTCTGTTCAGGAGGAAGTGGAGATGATGGTGGAAAGCCTTCTGGACGTGCTGCTGCAGACTCTGCTGTCCATCATGAGCAAGTCTCACTCTGTGGAGACGTCCAGAGGGCAACGATGTCCCCAGTGCACTGCTGAGATAACCGTAAGCCTCCTCGTTGATGTGCAGGTGGAGTTTAGTGGATGTTTTGAGTTGGTTAACCTGTCTTAATATGTGTGTGCCCATCTCTGTCATTGTCTTTCATGCAGGGGGAGTATGTTTCCTGCCTTCTCTCGCTCCTCCAACAGATGACTGAGATCCACTTTCACCATCTACTCAACAACTTCCATAGCAAGGAGGAGCTGAAGGTGAGAAAACAGTCACAGAGCTGAGCCAAATCACCACATTTGCAACATACCTGCACTTCATACCTTCTCTTAATATATTCCTTGGCAGGAGTTCCTGTTAAAGATCTTCTGCGTGTTCCGCAATCTGATGAAACTGACTATCTTCCCCCGAGACTGGAGTGTCATGAGGCTTCTAACAAGTCAGTGAGTCCGCTTTTTCCATTTCCGACATGCAGTCTTTTGTCCTGGTTACGGTAAGGGAATACAGCCAACCATTAGATCAGTCTCTCTTCAGATAATCCTGCTGTGAAGGTGACGCTTGTGCTGCAAATTTCTTCATCTATTTTTGGCAGCTACCTTGTTTTGTAAGCTGACAGTGTAATGTTTGCTTTCTGCAGTATCATCGTGGTGACAACACAGTTCTTGTCTCCGGCGCTGCACAAGAACTTTTCAGAGGCCGATTTTGATTTCAAGGTGCGTATCAGGAAACCCACCACACAGCCAAGCTGATGGCGAAGCTTTTCCGTAATTCATTTTCTGAAATGTAATGATTCGCCGATTGATCTTTGATTTTGTCTTTGCTTTGTATTAGGTGTGGAACTCCTTTTTCAGCCTCACTGTACTTTACATCAACCAGCCCAGTCTGCAGCTGGAGGCGCTCGGCCCAGCTAAGAGAAAGAAAGTCCTTGACAAGTAAGAAACCAGCGTATATTCATCGTATTCCTTCTCTCCTGCACAGGTTAATTATTCATCCAACTTTCTACTCTTCATCTTCCACTCTTGTCCTTGTAGGTATGGAGATATGAGGGTGATGATGGCTTATGAGCTCTTCAGCATGTGGCAAAAATTAGGTGCGTCAGACAACCCTTGTACATTTTGATTTTTATCAAATTGACAAGAACGGCGTGCCCTAATCTGTGTTGATCTGTGTAATCCAGGTGACAACAAGCCCCACTTCATCCCAGGAATGATGGGTCCCTTCCTCGGCGTTACCCTGGTGCCTCAGATGGAGGTCAGAAACATCATGATCCCAATTTTCCATGACATGATGGATTGGGAGCAGAGAAAAAATGGCAACTTCAAACAGGTGAGCGCGACAGTATCATGTTCTGAACTTCAGATTGTGCGTGTCGCTGCAGATAAAGATGAAAGATGGACAGCTTTTTGTCAAATAACACCCACATCTTTTGGCTGAATGCGTGTCTGTGTGTGTAGGTGGAAGCAGAGCTGATGGATAAGCTGGACAGCATGGTGTCGGATGGGAAAGGCGATGATAATCACAGAGAGCTCTTCAGCCTTTTGTAAGCATCAAACCTGTGTTTAGTGAGCCTGTGAAGTGATACTCAGAAAAATGCTGCTCTTGTATTATTTCCCTCTAACGTGCTTCTATGTGTTGCCTGGCTGTCAAACCCCAGGACCCAGCTGTTTGGTCCTTATCCGAGGTGAGGAGATATACATTTTGATTCATATTTCTTTACTTCCTGTGCTCGTCGCCTTTAGTGAAAACTGTATTTTTTTTGTGCAGCCTGCTGGAGAAAATAGAGCAGGAGACCTGGAGAGAGACGGGGATCTCGTTCGTCACATCAGTCACAAGACTTGTTGAACGATTGCTGGATTACAGGTACGCTGGGGTTAAAGCAGAAATAGACAGCTTTTCAACTTTCTCCCCTCCGAGCGTTTCCCTCGGGTATTCCTGTTGGCACCGCTGTTGCGAAGACGCCATTAGCAAAACGGCTACCGCAAGCTTCCTGGCTACTGTCCAAAGCAATAAACAACTGTAAGAATCCCAATTTAACCTGGAAACCCTGATCTCACTTGCTATGAAAAGGACACCGGAGCTCTCCGTCGAGTGAATGCCCATTCACAATCACGTTGCCTCAGTGGGCTTTATAATTTGTACAGTGATGGTACATCAGTGTCATAAGTAGTAATCAAAATATATAGCAATAGTAGCACTGATGGTTTATGTCCTGCAGTTGAAGAGCAATGAGAAAAATAAACCATGTTTTTATTTTTAGGGACTGCATGAAAGGAGACGAGTTGGAGAACAAGAAAATTGGCGGTTCTGTCAACCTTATGGTGAGAAACTCATCTGATTCATTTCACTCTCACTTTCAGAAACACATTTATTAGTATTTTCATGGAATAGATGTTTATCATAAGTTTTCTTTTTAATTCATCCCCAGAACTTCTACAAATCAGAGGTCAACAAGGAGGACATGTACATCCGCTACATCCACAAGCTGTGTGACCTGCATCTCCAAGCAGAGGACTTCACAGGTAACAGAGATGTCGGGTGCATAGTTTAGGATGGAGACTTTGTTCTGGGTGAGTCATGGCTGTAATGTCTTTGGCTGATAAGACCCCTTCTCAAGATGCGATCAGACCGTATTTAATTTCCTGATAATTTCTATTTAGTTTGGTTCAGTCTGAATGACAAATCACGAGGCTCCTCAGTGTCCTGCTAGTTTGAACAAAGGGGTTGAATTGGCCTTTGATTCAGGAAATATTAAGTGTTTATATCCTTGTTTTTTTAACTGTACTACAAAATAATACAAAGGAGGTAAATTGCGCCTGATAAAGTCTGGTTCGAGTGCATCTTCAGTGAACTCAAAGTCTTTAAAGGCGAGGTTTCAGGACTGAATACCTTTCAGCAACAGTTGTCTGTAAATAGTAAAAACAAGTATGATCCAAAAAGAGAGTCTGGGGCATCAATGTATGAAAAACTGATGAAACTCCTGCACAGCAGTCTGGATTCCCTGTTGAGCCATAGACAAGATTGCTAATAGATAAGAAAGTATGATGAAAACAGACTTGCAAGATAAATAACCTTGACAGGATAAAGAGACAAGCTAAATGTCAGGAGATAGGACGAGATAAATGTGTGCTGGCAGTTCAACACGAACACATTAGAATATTTCTTGACAGTCTCAACTGGGTTTGTTTGTTTCTTTTCACGTGTCTTGTGACTTGGGGATTTATATCACATTTGCATTATACATGAGAAAAAAGGCTAAATTAGTCATTTGCAATAAATTTTAATCAGGTTTGGAAATGCCACTCTCAATCATGTAAACAGGAAATCAGGGGAAGTTGTCAGTTGTTGTAATCGTTTTAAATGGCTTAAGTGTTCCTGCTTTACTCACAGTGTTGGCAGTGGAGGTTTTATTGTGCGCATGTAAATGTAGCCAAATATGACTAATTAAATGCAACCTTATTCATCACTTACGTAAAACAAACAACAGGCAGCTGGCAAGATAATTAAAACACATATGAGTGTTTCTGCAGAGTCGTCTGTGATTGCACATGTTTTTATAGTGTGAATCATTGCCTGCTTGAAAAACAACTTTATTTTCTTCAAAGATGTCGATTCAACTTGGAAAGAGGCATCATTCATCTTTGGTTTTATACGGTGGATTCATGTTTATCGCTGTTTTATTTTAGAGCCGCAACTAATGATTATATTTACGATCGAGTCACCTGAGATGAGGTAAACACACCGCTGCTTTTTCAGGGCAACAGTCAAAAACCAAAAGATATTTAAGTTGTTATTTCATGAAGCAAAGAAACAAATCCTTACTATTGAGACTAATCAACTATGGCGATGTTCACTTTGCCAGCCCGAATCCTTTTTTCGGCAAATCCAGATTTGATCCGTTTTGATTTTAACCACATTTGTAGGTGGTTTGAAATGCGTTTCAAATCCGATTTATACTAATGCGTCTCAGTCCGGATGCTCTGGCCTCTTACAGTATATCGCATTTCAAAGTGTCTTTTGTGTCTGTTGCAACTTGCCTGATCAGAATACACGCTGCTTTTAACAGCGCTGTATTGAAGACAACGCAGAGAAAAGTCCGTGGACATTTACGCTGTCGTCTGCTCAGCGATTTGACAGTAAGATCGCTGATGATGGGTCAGCATCACCAGTATACGTATTCACTTACACCTACCTCGTTACCACAGCAACCCATGCAGATAGGTTGGTGATGTCTGGACACAAAAATTCAATTTAATCGCTTGCAAATAATGCAGAGTGTTTGTCCTTAAAGATCTGATTTGAGACACAGATCTGATTTGCCTGCAGTCTGAACAGCTGAGCCTAATCGTTACAGCTCTAGTTTATTCACTCAGTGTGACAGGACACCTCAACACGGTTTCAACAACTCTTTCTTTCATTACAGTTAATACTCAGTGCTAGGCAGTGCACTTCTTTACAGTTTTTCACAGATTTTACAGCCAAGACAGCCAAATGTCAAAAAACTATTTCACTTTGACAGGAGTTACTAAAATTGAGTTTCTGTCATCTTGTTTTCACTCCAAAACCCAAAGATATTCAGTCTAACATGATTTAAAACAGGGAAAGCAGGACATTTCCCTATGAGAGCCTGAATAGACCATTTCGACCAATTAGATTATCTTCTGTGATTTCAACTAATCACTGCAGCTCTACCCAAAAGTAAAATCAAATAGCTTTTACAGCTGACTGAATGATCTCATGTCATAGGTCTTTTTCGTCTATTTGTTTATATATTTTATTTATCTTAAGTACTTGAAAAGTTAAAGAAAACTTGATCAGTTAAAAAAATCTATAAAAGAATATCACACAGAACAAATGTTCTAACTATTTAGAAATGTTCGATATTATTGTCCAACTATGGGTTTGAAAACTCTGTTTCCAGAGTTTTCATTTTCATGTCAGGATTTAAGCAAATGACAAAAGCTGAGAGCAGCTGATATGATTTAAACTGTGCAGGTGCACTTTTCACCTCTGGCCACCAATATACCAAAACATACCACCGATGCTCTGGCAGCTTGTGCTCTGTGCCACTGACTGCGCTTTGTGTCATTTGCCATCTGTTCACAAAAGCGAGACCCAAAATGTCTGGAAGGTATCAGTTCATTACTGTGGTGGGACACCAACATCTGTAGCTGTACTGTAGCAGATCATCACCATGATCCGGTTTTAATCTGACGACCTTTGACCTGTACGTGACAACAGAGGCAGCGTTCACCCTGCTGCTGTACTGGGAGCTGCTGCAGTGGGAGGACCGGCCCCTGAGGGATTTCCTCCACTACCCCTGTCAGAGCGAGTGGCAGCGCAAGGAGAACCTGAGTCGTAAAATACTCCACTACTTCAACAAGGGCAAGGCAAGTTGATTTTTTTTTTTTTATCTCTTGCTATTCTTTTGACCGACTTCAAGACAGTTAAAAGCAAATCATTTGTGACCCACAGCACCTTTTGGCTGAGCTGCAGCTGAAGCTCACACAGTTAAATTATGGATTTTGGAAAATGTTTCAAAATGTTGAAGTGATTGTTCTCATCTGCAGTGCAGCTGTTCTCAAACATAATTAAATTTTGCCCTCATCAACCCTCATTTCAGTCTTCATCTTTCTTACAATCTTTGTCCCAGATTTTTTACCATGTTTTACATCTTTTGCCAGTTCCCAGTGATTGTTTTGGCTCTGTTATGAAGACGTGTCCTTTTTTATTCTATAAACAAATGTATTTATCAAAATACTAACTCTTGCTTACACCATTAATCTGGATCTATATGGTGGTGAAGAAGCACTGACATCCTTTATTTAAGTAAAAGCAATACCACAGCGTATACGGTGGTTTTCTTTCTCGAGTTTGGCTCCTTAAAGTTAGTTAGCAGCTGTTAGTGTTTGCTTACTTTAGCATCAGTAAAACTCCCCAGATCACTTTGGCGTTATTCCCTGTTGTCAAACTGGGCTTTAACTACATTTACTTCAGTACTGCACTTAAGAACAATTTTGAGGTACTTGTATTTACTTGTGTATTTCCATTTTCTGCTACTTCATACTTCCAGTCCACTACATTTTGCAGGCAAATATTGTACTTTTAACTCCGCTACAAGTATTTGATAATTTTAGGTACTAGTTACTTTGCAGATTGCATGCTGCATCAGAGTAGTGCATTGATTTTATCAGCAATTTGGCAAATAACAATTTGACTCCAATAATCAAATGCTAAATATTGAAACCAGTAATTGTCCAATTGTCCTTTCGTTAAGTTTGATAATTGCGCCTGCTATAACATGCTGATGACATGACTGGCTGAGGTTACGTCAAGTCATCATTAAAAGACATCTCAAACAATGTCAGCTTTGATATGAGTGACACTACTGTCTCAATGACACTTAATGATATCAGTTATAAACATGCATAAAGACTCCTTCATCTTCATGACAGGTGTTACATCATGATTATGATGGTGTCATGTCAGACTTATGCACAGCCCTTTAAATAATGCACTACTGATTATCGTTATTGATAGGGTAAAGTAGCACTTTCATGTTGCAGATTGTGGAGGAGAAGCTTATTTTAACTTCTTTATACAGTGTTCAGTAACAGTGCTGATCGTATGTTTTATATATTAAATAACTACAGCAATATAAATGTAGTAAAGTAGACATATACATGTATATATATATATATATATATATATATATATATATATATATATATATATATATATATATATATATATATATATACACACACACACACACTGTAGCCTTTGCCTACATCACAGCACTCCTCAGTTACGATCAAATGTCCTTACGAATGTGATTTGCTTCCTGGAATCACTCCTCCCTCTCTGGTATTCATCCACAAAATGAAATTAGTTGACTGGTCTCTGTGCTTTGGAGAGCATAATGCCCTCTGGACTGGAGCAGCTGAGGAGGAAATAAAAGTGGCCTCCTTCATTGACTCTATGTCATCTCCAGTTTTTTATTGCTGCTCGTAGCTGCTCTGTACCTGCTGAATCACCCGCGCATACGAATGTTAAAATTTATCCGGGACAAACTGAAAGTTATATAAGCCTAAATATTAACGCTAGCAGGTTGGTGACGCCAGCGAATAAATGGTGAGAAAACATACACAGAGGCTGAACTTAGAACACTCATTCATACTCACTTATTAAAACAGGAAATTGCAAAGATTTGATTTTGATTTTGAAAACTAAGAGAAGAATGTAAGAGTATTGACCAAAGAGCCATTTTGTATATTTTACTAGATAAAATTTGCATAGTTTCTACCAGTTTCTCCTCCTTCTCCTTCTTCCACTTCTTCTTCTTTCACTTCTTTTTCTTCTTCTTCTTCTTCTTCTTCTTCTTATAGAATAATAATAATACACTTTATTTCTAAAGCACCTTTTACATAGAAAAAAAACAAATAACATAACATCATACATTGAATTCAAATCTCAACTCATCTTAATAAAACAAAACAAAGTAAACAGAGATGCATGTTGATGTTCATACAACTTCCTTAAAAGGCAAAAACAAAAATAAAGTCTGACATCAGATCGTCCTCTCTGCGTTGATCGTGCACATTTTGAAGCTATAGTGACTATAGTGATATTTCTGATTTTTGCTGTGACTGTTGAAAAATAGATCTACTGCAGCTCAGCAGGCAAACAAGACTCGTATGGACCCTTTTAAGGTTCAGATGAAGTCTTCTCATGTTGAGGATGCTGCTGTAGTTTCCCCGTCTCACATGGTCATTTTAATGATGATTTATTTTTATTGTCAAGAATAAATTGAACTTTATTGATTTCTTCTGTTTATGTTTGACTTTGCAGTGCTGGGAATATGGAATCTCCCTCTGCCGGGAGCTGGCTTTCCAGTACGAGACTTTATATGATTACCAGAGCCTCAGCTGGATACGGGTGAGTAAGGTCTTGCGTGCTTCCTGTTTCTGCTGTTATTATCAAACAATGCTCCTGTGTGATGCTGGGAGGTAAGATTTTCAGCTCCCTCTGTCGTTCTCCTCCTCTAATATGCAGCATGAAGCGTGTATGGCGTCAAGAACAATGTCCTAATTACCTGTGCATGCCCACACTCATCAGGAAATGCAGCTGATTCAGTGTTGTGTGTGATTAAATCATTATTCACCGTGACTCCTTTGCATGTTTATCTTTCTGTGACAGAAAATGGAGGCAGCGTACTATGACAACATCATCGAACAGCAGAGGATTGAACCAGAGTTCTTCCGAATGGGCTTCTATGGCAGGAAGTTTCCTTTCTTCCTCAGGGTAAGGCTCACTAAGTCTTATCTTGTCTGTCTGACACACTTAGGTTTCTGCTGATGCGTGCAGCTACACTGCTCCTCCATGCTTCAGCAGGAATAAGTGATTATGGGTTTATCTGCATGCCTTTTTGCTATATCCTCCGCTAGTGTTAAAACAACTAAAATAGTACAACTAATGTTAAAAGCCCTAGTTCTAGCACGATAATAACAATAAAGAAATATATACAATTATCCAGAGCGCTTATTAGTCTCTGGTTCATTAGAGGCGTCAAAGTCATGTGCATCAGTGTCTCGACAGCATGTCACTGCGAGTCCTGAAGAAATCTAAACGTTGTCTTGTCTCGTTCTGCAGAACAAGGAGTTTGTCTGTCGTGGTTATGATTACGAACGGCTTGAGGACTTCCAGCAAAGAATGCTGGGGGAATTTCCACAAGCCATCGCCATGCAGCATCCCAACCAACCTGACGACACCATCCTGCAGAGCGATGCTCAGTGTATCCTCCTCAGTTGATAGGGCTGCTAAAACTAGCAATTATTTTCATTATTAATTCATGTGTAGTTTATTTTATAAATGAATATTTGGCATTTTTGCTTTATGAGTTGATTGAATTAACAATATCTTATTAAAATTGTTCACAGTTCAAATAGAAACGCTGTTGATGTTCCAGAGTCAGACTGTGAGAACAAACGCTCTCTGTAAGCATTTCCTTTGAACATCCCTCCTGCTCGTCCTCCTCTGTGAATATGTCTGTCTTTCTGTCTGTCTGTCTGTCTGTCTGTCTGTCTGTCACTTCCTTGACACTGGGCTTCTAGACTTGCAGATCTACGCGGTGACTCCAGTGTCAGACATCTCTGATGTGCCTCAGCTGGAGCGTGTGCCCGAGAGGATCAAGAGCTTCTACCGCATAAACAACGTCAGCCGCTTCCACTATGACAGGCCGTTCCACAAGGGGCCCAAGGACCGCGAGAATGAGTTCAGGGTACGGTGAGCCAGCAGTGCCACATTTTCATATTTTCACACTTTCACATTTGAATGAAACACTGGTTAAAAACACGACATTATCGGATTCATGGACTGAATTGTTCTAGATACAGCACAACAGACTTTTTAGATGATTTATGTCAGATATGTGACGCAGTGATCAATATGCTCCTGCTCCTCTGACGTTGTTACACTGAATGATGTTTCCTGCAAAGATTTAATATACTACACTATCGTTTTGTTTTCTCAAGATCTCAAATTAATTATATCGTCATCTCGGGAAAACAAAGTTGCGTTATCTCGAGATCTCGAGAAAATTATCCCGTTATCTCGGGAAAACAGCAGTTGTTATTTCGAGATAATAACTCGAGATCTCGAGAAAACAAATGAAATTAACTCGTTATCACGGGAAAACGGAGGAAATAAAATATATGAATGCATGGCCCTTTAGGGCTTCCGTACTTATCACTTCTTTTTGAAGCAGCTTTTGTAACTCTGACTGACAGTGGCCTCTGCCTGAACTCCAGCTGCATTACTCTTAAAAACTGCAAAATGATGTAATGTAGTAAGGAAAGGGAAAAGTTTCTATAATCATGACGCTATCAGACAGAGACAGACAACTGCATTAGCACAAAGGAAATGACCTCAGATTGAAAAAATATCTCAGGCAGTTTTTGAAAAACAATCAACTGCAGCTATTGTATTTAATAAATCACTCTATATTGTATTTTTTCTTCAGGTAACTTTCCAGAACTTTGATTAAAATGTAACATTATGGGTAGCAGGAAAAAAATATTTTTAGCTTCATTTTTTTCTTGTTGTTTTTACTCTGCTCACCCTCTTAGTACAGCAAACAGTGCTACAAGACCAGACTTGATACTGTAGTTTGCTCTCACACAGTAACCTACATTTGGACTCAAACCACAGGAGGACTTCTCACTGTTACTTTTTACTGAACTGACCTACATGAGGCACTAAAACACTGTTATAAGGGTTTATTTTCCCCTGCCTGGTCATTTATCTACTACAAACAGTCTGTTGTTTCCCAGACCTTCATGATGAACCTCTATTCTCTGTGTTCATGCTCAACAGAGTCTGTGGATCGAGAGAACAACCCTGATCCTCTCCCGTCCTCTCCCTGGGATCTCCCGCTGGGCGGAGGTGGAAAGGAGAGAAGTGGTGAGGAGTTCAAGCATTCATTCTCTTCCATCTGATACTTCACATGCTCCTCCTCCTGAGGGTTTTCAAAGTTTTTATCCCGGTAGCCATGCTTATGAGGGAGGATGAAATAAACCTACTTCCTCCCCTTTAATCATGGATTCTGGTGATTGTGTCTATTAATGTCCAGGTGGAGGTGAGCCCTCTGGAGAACGCCATTTACGTGGTGGAGAATAAGACCCAGGAGCTGCGGACTCTGATCAGCCAGTACCAGCACAGGCAGCATCATGGCAACATCAACCCGCTCAGCATGTGCCTAAATGGGGTCATCGATGCTGCTGTGAACGGAGGCATCGCCAGATATCAGGAGGTAGATGACAGGAAGGAATGAATTTGTGGATTTTTTGCATAGAAATGGTGGAATTAGAGATCTTCATCTATTACTTCTTGTACAACAGGCTTTCTTTGACAAGGACTACATCAGCAGCCACCCAGAGGACACAGAGAGGATCACACACCTGAAGGATTTGATGCAGGAACAGGTCAGACTTTGCTTTAAAAGTTCATCAGATCGTGCTGATCTGCTGTTTGAACAGACTCACATGATAATGGTGCTTTTTTTCCTCAGGTGCACATCCTGGGAGTGGGACTGGCTGTTCACGAGAAGCTGGTGCACCCAGAGATGCGTCCCCTGCACAAGAAGCTTGTGGATCAGTTCCACATGATGAGGACAGGTTTACATCATGTGAGTTGGCCCACTTGTGGCTCAGTTTGTGTTGGCGTCTTGTGTGATAAAATGCCCACTGTTTTAATCTGTGTGTGAGCAGTATAAATATTCAGAGCAGTATATGGTTGGGTCCCAGCAGGGCGTGCCCGGTGTGGATCGATTCGGCCCGGCAGGCTGCCAAGGGGTCAGCTCTCCCAGAGGCATCCTGTCCTCCCACAGCCACATGAGCCCTGAGAGTGTGCGCCTCATGCACAGACACAGGTCAGTCACACACACAAGCACACAAGAACCACCCAAAATTGTACTACATTTCTAATCTCAACCCAAAATTGTAAATGTAAGTGTCAATTTTCAATTTTCTTTCTTTTACTACTTTGACCAGTGTATATACGAGAATCTAAAGCTGTCATCAGTCAATGAAGTATAACCACTATAATAATACAGGATCAGTCAAGAAAGTTAGCTGCATAGATTCTACAAGTAAACACACACACACACACAAAAGCACATACACTCTAACATTGTCTCTGTCTTGCAGCCCTCTGAATCTTCAGGGTTCGATCCGCCACTCGTCCTCCTCCCTGTCCTCTCACACATCGAGCGAGGCGGGAAACCTCGTCATAATGACCGACGGCCTGATGGGGGAGCACCCCGAGGACGCATTACACATGCAGGTAAGGCCTGACATAAAACGCACATCCTGACATGAAAATTATATGAATTTGTACTGCGCACTATAAAAAATAGTGACAGTCACACATGAAAACTTTTCAGGATATGAAACGTTAAATAAAACTCGTATGATTCAACATATCTATATTTGTATTTTAATATAACCATCCCAATGCACAAAAACGTCATTAGTTTCCTGTCTGCTGCAGGAAAAAAATAAAAGCAAAGATGTTTTCTATTATAGATCAGCGCTTTTCGTCATATTTAGAATGTATTTTGTTTTGCAGCCGAGCCCCTCCTCCTCCAGCCTGAGCTCCATCCGCTCCAACTCTTCTCAGATTATTAACTCTGCTCCCTCGAGTGCCAGAGGTGAGTAACACAGCTGCAGAAAATAATATGTTTTTAAGAAGGTTTTATCAATCAGGGACGCTTGAGAGTTACAAAACAACTTTCAGATATCTCATCAATTGTATATAGAATGTTGTAGTACGACAAGTCTTCTCTGGTAGGTATAAAGAGGTCGCTGCAAGTAGAAATAGTACATTTTTTCATTTCATTTGTTTCCCCAGGCTCTCCATCCTTACCCGATAAGGCCAAACACAACCGGGAAGTGATGATACTGTTGCCGTCTCATCGTGAGAGGGCCAACAACTCCATGTACTACAACATGGCAGAGAATGGACAGGTAGGACAGCATTATAGAGGTGTATCGAAACACATCTGGTACAAATTGTATTTATGAGCTATTAAACAACACTATTTACAACCGGAGCCATTTTTTAAAATGTAACTGTCACTAATTTATGATGATTCACTCTGTTGCTTGTTTCAGAACAACCACATGCAGCGTGCCTTATTCCAGCAAGTTAGCCCCTGTAAGCCATGTGTCGATCCTCACATGAACCTACCAGAGAAAGGTAATGCATGGACAGGTTGAAACGTACAGTATTATGTAAGTAGGATTAATCACAGTGTGTGTTGACGTGTTAATGTATTCCCCCTCCAGTGTTTCCCAACACTCCCCCCAGCTGGAGTCTGGATGGAGAGAACAGGGAGCAGGTGTCCTACATGCCAGCTTCTACTGGAGGGGTGATCATGCCTCCCGTCCCACCCAGGTCCTTCCCACCAGGTACTTTCTCCTTTTACCTCACACACAAGCTTTATAGGTTGCTAAGAACACACATTCACATTACAAATTGACTTTGCTATTCACCTGCTATTGATGACTAGCTAGTTGGTCTGGCTTCTCTGTGATGGTTTTTCCTCGTGAACTTCCCTCTGCAGGGCACTTCCTGATGCACTGTGATGCGTTTCACCACCAGAACAGTGACCCTCCCCCTGCCCTGCCTGTCCGCTCACTTCGAAAGGTACAGCCTTCAGAGAAACATTATGTAAAGTCGTGACAACAGAGCTTTTTACTTCTTGACGAACTGCTTTGCAGCATTTTTGTTTTTTATATTTCATCATAATAACCTTACTCGCTGACAGATGTTTGGAAACTGCTTTTGGACTGGTTAGAGTTATGTTCACCTGTGCAGTGATGGAATAAGTTCAGAGATACTTTACTGAAGTAAAATTACAACCTTTAAATAAGTCAAGTGTAATCAGTAAAATGTATTTAAATTATCAGAAGTACTCATTATGCAGAAATATGACCTCTGTGACTGATTTATTATCATACATAATAATACATAGTTTTCTTTGTGTGGCACTCATCAAAACCAGCGTTACAAAGTGCTCTACAACAAACACAAAAACACAACAATGAAATACAAAGTAATGTATGAATAAACAAACTGGCATATGGAATAAAAGAGAAATAAAACTTAACAATGTATGATCAAGACCATAAAAACACCAAGGATAAAAACAAAAACAATGGGTACATTAAAATGAAACAGCGCAAGACTTGTGCAGCATCAAGAATAAATTAGTGTAAATTTAAAAAAGACTAAATAAACCTAAAACACCAAATTTATAGGAAGCCTTTTAGATAGAAATTAGTCTTTAAAAGTGATTTAATAGATTGTTAAAACTGATGCTCCAATGTGTGAGCAGCATTTTCCTTTTGGAGCTCGTCAGGTTGGAACTTGTTTAAACCATTTTATATACAGTAGTCCAGTGTTTCTATAAATATAAATGTTAGGGGCTGCGACATGACGAATAATTTGTATATTTTGTATATTTCACTAATATTTAATACTCTATTGTTTTAATTCTCATTAAAAACTGGACTTTTGTGTGACCCTGACCCAGAGAACCCACTGGTTCTTACTATTATATTATCTTAACAAACAAAAAGTATAAGTACCTCAAGATCCCAGTTGGTTGACTACTACATTTTGAAGACTGCTTCAAGTTGAGATCCACTTTTCTTCATCCTTATCCACCTCCTCATCATTTTCCTTTTTAGTCTTCTCTTGTTCCTCTTTCTCTAAATGTGCATGAATAATTCATGCAGATATGATGCTGAAATTGTAGCTTAGAAATGAAGCTCCCACACATTCCCTTCACTCTCAGTCAGTTTATTAAATATATATCACAACTTCAGATGATTGAGTGTAGACACATCATATATTTCACTCCAGCAGTCAAGTCATAATTACGAAGCCATATTCAAGTTCCTCGGTGCTTGAAACTCAGACAGTTTTAGAATGATGAAGTAGTTGTTGACTCCTCACCTGCTCTTATTCAAAACTTGTTTTCCAATATTTCTGACAGCATGTGAAGGCAGCTGTTAAAATTCAGGTTGTTGTGATCGAGATAAGTACACCCATGACACCCTCTCTCTCTCTCTCTCTCTCTGTCCAGTCTCCTCTCCACCCGATCCCTGGTTCCCCCACCAGTCCTCAGTCAGCTCTGGGTGGCAGTAACTCCACCCTTTCAGGCAGTGCCAGCAGCGGCGTTTCCTCTCTGAGTGAGAGTAACTTCGGAGGCCAGTATCCAGAACCTGGCCCCATCAGGAACGACGCCTTGGAGCCTCTTCCCAGTCACCTGTGGTCCCCTCCTGAGGAGTACCTGGCGTCTCCCTACCTGCACATCCACTACGGCGGACCAGAGATCGACTCCATGGACCAGGTCCGCCCCTTCCACTACCGCAGCCCCGCTTCGCACCCACACAACCACCCGCATCCCCATGCTCACGCCCACCCAGGGATGGACAGCCACTCCCACGGGCCACCGTCCCACCACCATGCTCCCTCTCACGGCCCTCACCACATCCCCTACCGCAGGCCTCAGCCTCCAGCCGTGCCGCCCAAACCCTACCTGCGAGAGGGCTGCATCCCCGAGGAGGAGCTGCCACCTCAGCCCATCCCGCTGCCCCGCAGGATCTTCCACTCCCCTCACGGCCACAGGGAGGACCAGGGGAAGCACCCCTGGGAGCAGTGCATCAGCGAGGAGCACGAGGAGGCGCAGTGATGAAGAGGCTCCAGCTACATTTCAGTCAGAGCTTTCTTCTCCTTCTCTTCTTCCCTTTATCTGCACTGAGTCGAAGGAGCAGTAATAGAAAGATTCTTATGTGAAGCAGCGGGGTGCGTTTGTTTGACCCTTTTTGCTCTGCGACTTCAGTGCACATGAAGGAGAGAACGGGAGGAGTGAACCTCGATGAATCTACAGAAACTACAGGCACAACTGCCGTCACTGCTCCGTGTGGCCTCTCTTAGATTTAATTAAAAGAAAATGATCTGTTGAACAATGACACAGATCAACTTTGTTCAGAAATTGATATTGATTGTACACACTTGTACAACTTGTCTGTGAGCATGTTTTTTCATTCGAGAATAATACGACAACAGTTTTGTGAAATATGACAACCGTGATCATAACCGACGTGATCCCAGGTGCAGCATAAGCTCTGAACTCCCTTAATTTTGCTTTTCACGTCATTTTCACAACACAAGGCGACGACCGAAGGGTATTACTCACAGCGAAGTGACTTCTCTGCTTTAAATGCTTCATATATATGAATTCTTATTTTGATAAATAAATACATAATACAAAATACATTATAGTGTTTTCAAAGGCTTATGTCCATTATGTTTTTCAAAACACTGTTAAGTGCTCCTTAATAGTGAATCATATCAAATGGCGCACTCTAATCTGTGTTGCTGCCGGGCTGTCATAAATCGCAGGTCTTTATGGTTGGACTCTTGGACCGACATGAATTTCAGTCGCTGACGATTTCCCGTCCGTACCGTGCGTACGGAAACCTACGTGAATGTATTCAGATGAGATGTTCTATTTGTATTGCACAAGCTGCAATGCTGGTTTTTGTTCAAGTGCTTTAAGTTCAGTCTATGTTGAAGAAGTCTCTATTTGTCTCTTTTGTGTGACAAAGATATCTCGAGAGAGGAAACTGAGGACAGTGGCAGACAGGTCCCACACCGGTCGTGTCTCATGTTCACGGTGAATGAAGAAGGAATGGAACGAGAACTCTCCACACCTCAAACCGCCTGCTGGACACTTACACCATTCTCTCTCTCTCTTTCTCCCTCCATCTTTTTCCTCCTCCGTGTGGTCATCAGACCGTATTAAGCAGTGAGGGCTGAACCCTGGACAGCTGCAGTGGCTTTGCGTTGCGTCTGATGACACTGTCTGGACCCCCGCACGCTGAGTGGCCGGTGGAGGAGCCCACTCAGACAGCGTTGGAATCGCCTACCTGCCTTAAGTGCACTCAAATGCAGTTTGACCTCTCATCCGGACTGTGAGAAGCTCGACAGCCGCTCTCCTTTTCATTCTGTTCACTTTACGCTCCCTGAAGGAAACAAAAAAAAAAAGATATCTACCTAGTGATGTTTTTGTATGGTTTCGTCCCGCTTTGGTTTCAGATTGTTGTTTGCTTTGTAGCGCTAATATTTCTTATTCTGCCTGCGGCTCTTTCTCGATCACCTTCTGTTGTGTGAAAACTAATGATGTGTTTCAGACGAACGCTGAAGCCCGGACTGAGAGAGAGAACAGCGCTGTTTATCGCGACGTGTTAGGTTGGAAGGATATAGCTAATATTTTAACAATTACTTGTTTTCCTGGTTGTTTTTTTGCAGGTGGATGCTTTGTGTTACTGTACATCAAGTTGTCAGCTGACTAGACAACATCTATTTTTGTATGTGAGATCATCAGTTGTGTGAACATATTTCAGAAACCGTACCGAGACAGAAGGCCCAGGTACTGCATCAGCTGCTGTACTTTGTCTGGAGATGGACCTGAGGTTAGATATATAGAGTATGTGAGTATCTCTTGTGAGCCTGATGGCGTTGAGGATAACTGGTGACTGAAGTGATACTCAAAATATAGGTACAATAGAATTTTTCAATGTAAATTCTGTTATTGTACATACAGCAGTATTGTGAAATATTTTTGAGAATTATTGCAGACGCCCCAAAAAGGTTTATCGTTGTTTTGTGTATATACATGTACTCCAGAGATCAATGTAATTGATAAATATCTATAATCAGTGTTTGAAAAAGGACAAATCCATTAGACTGTGGCTGTCTCCACCGTTCTTGACTTTGAGTCTTCTCATATAAATACTTTATACACTTTTCAATGTGCTTTCCTGTACATATGGTGTTAGCATGATCAAACAGTGTTTGGTTGTAAAAGTGGTTTTCCTACTCCCATAACTGCTGTGGTATGGAATTCATTAACGATGCCAAACATTAAAGACAATCTTTTATCAGCTCTAACTCTTCCTCTTTACCTTTGCTGTGCTGTGATTGGTGGAGCGGTATGCTGAGTCGACAGTAGAGGGCGCTGTTTGTCGTGAAAAGACACGAATCAGAGACAAAGTGATGAGAGTGAAGGATGTTTTTCTTGTGGTTTGTGTGTGTGTGAGAGAGAGAGGCTATGTTCAAAGTAATGTAGAAACTAGAAATAGCAAATTTCTGCCAAGGCCTCAAAGTCCCCTTCAATACAATCAGCCTTACTCCAATATCAAAAAATATATATATATTTTTTTTTTCAGATTTTTATTTGGCTCGCATTAAAATGTACACACTCATAGATACTAGCCACCTAAATACACCTGATTTTAACTGTTTCTCATCAAGATCGATGCATTTTTCCCTGAGACATTAATGGCAACAAACACCCTACTGTATCTCGCAATGTTAAAGAATGTGTGTAAAAAATGTGTGGATCCGTCCCTTTATCCGGATCTGCACCAGAAGTTCATGGGGTCTATTCATCGAGTTTCTTGCAAATCTGGTCAGTTTAGTTAGTTTAGTTTTTGTGTAATCCTGCTGACAAACCAACTGAACAACAAACGGACACGGGCAAAAACAGACAATTTGAAAGAGGTCACCAGGAGTGATGAACCTACAGAGAATTAACAGCCACATTTGCTGCTCTCCTTGCCTTTGAAGGATAAGTTAATCCAAAAATGAAAATTTTGCCTCTGTCTGATCACCCTCGCTTTAAAAACAAACATAAAATGTGTCCACACAGCTCGTCCAGTGTAATCCCACTCAAGAAGCCCTGAGATCCCAAATTGATTTAAAAAGTTTTCACCCTTTTTTAGCCTGAAATCGTCACTGTAGCCGCTAAGCTGAAAAAAAAAACACAAGCTTGACAGCGTGTGGAGGGCATAAATAATGTCTTTTTTCAAATCAATTTGTGATCTCTGGGCTTCCGTAAACTTGAATCACACTGGACGAGCTGTATGGAGACATTTTATGAAGCTGAGTAGACAATGACTGAACTTTCGTGTTTGGGTGAACTTCACCTTTTAATAGCTTTGAAGTGAATTTCAGCTCATTGTTTAGGAGCATACTGTTTCACTGTCAACGCTCTCACAGTAGTGTCATTCTTTGGCTGCAGTAGCCAGCTCTTCACAGTGAAAAGCCCTAAAAGTCCACTGTACACTACCTGCTCGGTCCTAAACAGCAGACAGACACAGTTAGTGACTTGATGGTGAACATTGTGGAGTAGTTAACAACTTAACAGCCAGACATTTTTACCAAAAAGAGAGCTAAACAAAGAAACTTCACATGATTAATTATGGTGCTCCATAACTCCATGAACTATATATGGATATACATGCACACAACATGTAAGTAGCACTTTACTCTTGTCAGGTAACATGCGACAGTAGCAGTGAAATAAATGGAGTGGAGAAATGGAGCAACATTTCCCAAGTGGAAGGGTGGAAGAGTAAAGTAGCCTAAAATGGAAATACTAAAGTACAGTACCAAGGACAGGACTTGAAATGCTTGAAGCGTACGCATGTGAGTACGTGTGTGTGTTAACAGTATGTCACAAAACCCCTGTGTCCTTCACAAAGAGAAAAAGAAGAAAAAAAAGAAAAACCTCAGTTGACAGCTGAAGTCCCTGCGCTCACCAGCTCGAGCTTCACACTGTCACTAAAATCAGATTTTGATATTCAGATGCTGCTACATGTCTTTTTATTTGATATATGGTAATACAGCTGGGATTAAAGCGTTCAAATAGGTTTTATTTGTTCATATAAAAACAAATATTGTGGTCTGTGTGGCAAATCTTTGTGTGAATATCATGAATAATGAGTACTGACGTGCGGCCTACAGGTGGCACAAGTGACCCATAACGACTTCCTGTAGGAAGGAATGCTAGAAATAATCATATAATCTGTTTATTTTCATTTTTTTTATGTTCAAAATTTAATTGGATTCAGTAGATTCAGATGTTTTAATGAGAAGAAAGATACAATAGATAAGAAGAGAAACAGATGTTGCTTGTTGGACTCAATCACGCTGAAGTTGTAGGCGTGTGTGTGTATTTGAAAATGTCTTTGGTAACAATGAGGACTGTGTGCACTCCCAGTGTCTCACATATCCACGATGCAGTCACAAAAAAAAAAAAAAAAAAATAGGAGTTGAGGATGAAAGGATCCGAGCTGCCTCTCCAGAGGATGATGATGCTGCGGTGCATGCTGATGCAGATCCTGAATTTCATTTTTACAGCATCACTGTGGCTCCGCTCATTTTGCCCACTTTCTCCCTCTGTGTCCTTTGATTTCTTTCTCACAAGCTCCTCTGTGTTAAAGTCTCACAGTGTGTTGTCTTAAGGGACTTACAGTGAGTCAATTCAGTATGATAATGTCCTCCACACACGCAGAGCAGTGTGTGCTTTTGTGTCAGTTACATGCATGTCAGCGCATCGCTTGGCATGCAGGAAGAGCTCCTTTTTCTCTTCTGGGGTTTCGCTCTGTCTCATTCTGCTGTTATTGTTCGGGGCACAAGAGCACGATGATGTGAAAAGCATCTCTCATAAATTCTGGCAGCTAGAATGACAAGCTGCCATACCGCCTGTGTTTGGAGGAAAACAAAAATAACCTGGATCTGGCATTGCATCCCCACCTCCCTCTCCTCCTGCTATATTAATTTGACATTGATGTGGTTCAAATGTTGTGTCTCCTGTGAAGGAAAATGACAGCGTTTCGTGTCCCGGCGTGCGGGAGAAAACAAGACAAACACATCAGGAAACAAAGACTTTTAATAAATGAAACAATACTAATAAATAAAGATTAAACCAGTTGCACGTTCAAAATAAAATCCAACAAATCGAACATAACACTGAACGGGAAAGTACAGTACCATAGCACGGATTATTACAAAAAAAAAAAAAAAAAACACCCTCCCCCTCCCCCCAGACATTTACAAATTTTCTTAAAAACTTCAAGAGGCAAACATAGACATTGTATAAAAGCATCATACAGTAGAGCATTTGTCATCTGAGTATAATTTACAAATTTATTGAAGGATAAATACTTAGAGCTGACCTCTAACCTGAGATACACATGTGAGAACAGCTGTTTGAACATGTGTCTCTCAGGTGAGGTCCCAGCCCGTCTTTTAGTGATCGATCGACAGTGATGAGGTGACGATGAAAGCAGTCCATCAATTCATGGGAAAACTCACAAATTATCTATAACCGTAAATAAGTTTTAATAGCTTTATCCACATCTCCATTGGTCTCTTCTCTGTTGGTGCGTCGTAGAATAAAAGTCAAAGAGCGTCTCTGCCGGCGGATATGGCTACATCAGGCGTTTGTGAAAGAACACTGCAGCTGTCCTTCATCGGACTCTCCAAGAAACAGAGACTACATCAATAAGGAGCAAACTTCTGTCTCTCTGGCTTTTTGATGCAGTTGGCTGAGGAGATTTTGGCGGTGTAGGCGGCCAGGGAGGTGTGGGAGGGCGCTGCGGTGACGGCCACAGCTGGGGCGGGGCTGGACAGAGTCAGAAAGGGGACAGACTTCACCCCCAGCAGGCCGGAGAGGGGCATGGCAGCGTAGGGGCTGCCCAGCATGTGAGCCGGGGTCAGGGCGCCCATGGTGGCTAGGGTGGGAGCGGGGGAGGCAGCTGGGGAGGCTGGCTGGGTGAAGGCCATGTTGAGGTCGACCGGAGCTGCAATGGTGGCTGCCTGGGCCGTGGATTTGGCTGTCTCTAAACTGTGAAGGCAGGGACGGGAGGAGGGACGACAGAGAGTGAAGATTAGAGGATAACACTGTTGCTACAACACTGGGGGAATTTCCTGAAAATTGTTAAAGGGGGAACTGATTTTACACATCAAACTCTGTTTACAAGTCTAGGGCAGAACCCAATCTGAAGCCTTTTGTGGCTTCAGATTGGGTTCAAGTGGTGTCAGTTGCCTCAAGTGATGTCAGCTGACAAGTCACTTGAAAATGAAAAAGAAAACTCAGGAGGTAGAAAGAAGTCAGGCTACCAGACCTCTGTAGCTGCTCCTTGGCTCTGCTGGAGGCTAATGGCTTGAGGCTCCTTCAGCCAACACTAGCATAATACACCTGAATATCCTACTGAACTGTCAGCAGTCAAGATGCATCTTGGGTAATGTAGACGCCATGACAAGGAAATAAAAAATACATTTCTGGTTCTGCCTCAGTGATTTTAATGTTTTTTTTAAAAAAACAAACAAACAAACAAAACTGTTTTGTAATGTTATAGAAGTGCAATGTTAAATCAGTGATTGACACCAGCTACCTCCTCCTAATGTCTCAGTAGCTGTCCTGGTGACCTCAGCAGGCAACTAGCTGACATGGGAGGGTCATCAGCTGATTAAGCAGCTGGGCCCTGGGGCTATATAAGCTAGCCCATGTGATCCTTCGTGTACTTCCTAAAATAAAGCTTTGTTTGTATGAGTTTTCACCTCTCATACACATGTAAACAACATTTTGGGTCACTCAAAATCAACCTTTTGGAAAACTCCTTCCAGGGTGGAGATATTCAGAAACTTGCTGTCAGTGTTTAGTCTAGTTGAACAGAAACAGACACGCACGCTCGCTAACTGGGTCTTATCAGCGTATGTACTGTACGTCTGTTATTGGTGCTGGCAGTTCTCTTTACTCCACTACCCTTGAAAATCTCAAATAAGTCTCTAATACGGTTAGAGAGAAGAGCAAGGACACATTTTACACCAAGAAAAGCCTTCAGGACCGTTCTTTGCTCTTCTTCCAATAAAATATACTCTCCACTGCTGATAACAGATGCTATAGCAGCCAGGTTAACCCATTGATGAGCTGCCATTGTTCTTTTCAACAAGCTGCCAGTAACTCCATATAGGAAGCTGAGTGGTTCAATGCCTTTGCGTTTGGCCACAAGAGTGTAGCTTGAAGCCAGCTGTCTCGCGAAGTAATCTCACAAATAACATACTCGCCAGCCTTGAGACCTCAAAACTAGGGAGGATTTTGAAACCAAAGCTGGGTTCTGTGGGTCCAACCACGAAAAGTTTGAGATTGAAGGACTGTTTCCTGCATTCTGGTGACATCTAAAGAATGAAAATAATAATAATCAGCATTTACTACATGCTGTACAGTGCCAGAAACAGGTTATGATAACTAAAAGGGGAAAAAGGGTGACAAACTTCCATAATTGGGAGAAATACAGGAGAATTGTGTTGCTGTGAAAAACGGGAATATCTGCTAAAAACGCAACATGGCAGACTCTGTGGAAGAGGACCTGCCCCCTCTGTAGAAGCCTAACACCATGATTCACAGTTTCAGGTGATCATACACTACTGAAAACATAATTATGAATATTATATTCAATTTCTGCCCCTAAATCCATCTTCATCCTACACGCTGGACCCTTAAAAGACCTTAAAATGTTTCATTTTGCAATTATTTGTATTTGTACAGATAGAGCAGCTGTCTGTGGGACGCCAAACAACGATAAAGTAAAACACAACAAGTGCAATTGTTCTATTATTTCTCCTTTTTGGAAACAAATAATCAAAAGTACTCCGAGAACCAGCAGCGAATCCCGGCACACACAGACGAGGAAGGAAATGTTAAAAAGCCTTTATCATAGTGGCTGAATTATTAAAAGGTCAGTCATTAAAACAGAAGGTCTCCTCAGGGCTCCAAACAACCGAACGTATTCAAAGTAATCAAAAGTATTGGAGAATGGTTGCATAAATCATTACCACAATCTAAAATATTTATTAGGAAGCAGGTCTCTCCTGCTTCTGTGTAGTTTGGCCTCAATATACATAAAGAAAGAAACCTTACAGGAAGTGAATATACCCACTATTTTCATTATGAAAACATGAAGCATCATGTTTTTTGTTGAATTTATGTTGTATATTATCTGTACTTCTGATAGTTGGACTCATTTTATCTGTATTCATTACTTGTTTGTGTTGTTACCTGTTCTCCAATAATTTACACAAGGTACCGTCTGATTTTTATGCAGCGGAAAAGTTAATTTGAAAAAGAAGCCAGAGCTCTGCTGCATATACTGAATTCCAACGAGACGCCGCTGCTATGTTTTACAATACAACCAGGCTTTTACTCATTCCCTCGAGGCCAATTACCCGCAGCACAAGGACATACCTCATTATCACTTATCACTCTATAGCACGACCTCTGACCCTTTTAAACCAATGCATTCCTCTAGCGGTGATTCATTAGATGTCTACAGCGTACACTGGGCCTTACCAGGAGGTAATGAGGTACTGGGCCAAGTTGATGCTGACCGGTGTTCCTGTGATCGTGACATGGCGGTCGCTTGTCCCGTCCAGCTGGCTTCCGATCTTGATCTGCGCTCCTGACACCTGCCTGATCTCGTTGATCTTAGTGCCCTGACGGCCGATGATCGAGCCGATCAACTGCGGGAGAACAGAGGCGAGACAGATGAGTAAGATGAATGATTATGTAGATGGACTGAAGAGGACATGCTTTACAAGGAGAGAAGTCAATCGAATCATTTTGACTGTATCCAGCTTTTTTTCTCCCTTCTCATTATTGGTTGCTGCTGCTTATGTGAGTGATTCTCACGAAAAAGGGTGAAACACGAGAGCCGTTGAATTGACCTAATGCAGACCACTTCAAATATTCCAATTACATTGTCTTCAGTGGATTGGTCATCCATCATGCATGTCAAAAGCACTTTTTTCCCCCCAGAGTCCCCCTTAATTGCAACTGCGTGTGCACCGGTAAAAGAGACGAGAGAAGGCACATTTGCCTCTCATTAATCTGAGTGGCTAAAAGGTTATTGATTCCTCAGAGTGGTGATGACTTCCCAAACAAATCACTTTCCCAAACGCGCGCCAGCCAGATGCATCTCCGCACTAATGGAAAACATAATGGGAAAATAACTCAAATATATAATATACAGTCCCATCCGCTTGAGCGTTCCCTCTGCTGGAGAGTAGATTAGACAATGACACGAGTTTTTATTGCATTCCAAAAAACATTATCACTTTTGTTGTGCTTTCATTACCCAACCTGGACCCCTGCCTATTAGTGCCCAGAGATATCTAGCTCGGGGGGCTGCGACGCATCAGCTCAAGTGCAGGGTGTCAGGGGCTCAGCGACAGGGTTACGCTGCCAGATATGCGGTGAGTGGGACAGTGATGAAGTGCATGCAGTGTATTTGTGCGTGTTGGCAGCTTCGGAAGAAACACACGACACACTAACAGCGTTGGTGCTGCGCTCGACCCTGCATTTCACATTCCTTTCCTGACAAGTAAGCAGCCTGTCCACAATGTCTGATTCGTCACACAGCGACCTGGTTGGTCTGCGTGGCTATTATTGGCCCTGTAGTTTATTCAGGGGAAGGGGGGGGACAGAGAGCAGCCGGCCTAAAGAGCAACTCCAGAGACAATGGCCACTACAGACCTCAAATCAGAGATAACCAGATAACGTCTCCGCTCCACTCTGGACAAGAATCTCCCCCTGGATGCCGGGCTTTTAAACCAGCTGTCAATAGAGCCCAGCTGTCAACACCCTCTTCGGTATTCATGACCTCAAACAGCAGCAATCCTGCATGAAAAACTAGAGCTTAATAAATGACACAGGGGACGCCGCAGGTATGCTCGCTGTTGTGATTATTTTTCCTGAGCAAATACAAATAACATTAATGCATCACAGCGCTCCTGGTCTTCATGTATAAGTGGCCTATATACTGTTGAGTTCCTGCTGAGGCAGTCATTTAAAAAAGGACACAGGAAAAGGGATGAGACGGTGCGAGTGCAGCCATTTTTCTTCCGGCTAAATCCTCCTCGCACAGAAGTACAGTACATACTGCTGACTGGGGGTGAGCAGTTTCTCAGTGCGTGTGTGTGTGTGTGTGTGTGCGTGTTTGTCAGGACAGAGCGAGATTGTGTGGCCTGACTGAGGGTGGGGTGGGGGGGTGGGGGGGCGCAGGGCTGAGGAGGCTCAGTCATGGCTATAAGTCCTCTCTTCTGGAACAATGGCTCGAGCTCACAGCTGTCCCTGTCACGTATAGCACTGCACTCCCTCATTCCTCTGATGCATTGTGCCACTCGCCATGTGGGGGTTTACTTATGGAAAAAAAAAGCCTTCAGGCATTTCAGAAATGCTGCTGGAGGGTTCAGGCTGTATTCTATACAGTACAGTCGAACTCAATCAATCCACTTCTTGTTTTTCTTCTCTTCACTCGATTGTTAAACAAAGACAGCAAAGTGAAAATCAATTTTTTTTTGTCTGAAAATTGCTGTTTTTTCTTTGTAACTGAAGAAGTTTTTTTTTTTTTACTGATAGTAGAGAACATTTCAGATGTTGATTTCAGACACAGTTTAAAGGATAAGGCTGTTACTGTGCTCTCTCCTGTAGCACAACAGTCTAGATTCAATCAGTCCTCTGTTGGACTGTATACGTTCTATAACGCCTAAACGATTTATTATTATTTACCTGTGTATTTATTTGTAATTGTTTTTCCATTGTCCAGTGTCTGTACTTACTTATTTTGTTCACATTTATTATGACCACTAAAGCTCTGACTGTGGAATTACTCTCTGAAAAGATCTGTCCTTCTCTTCCTATAATTTTGAGTTATATGTAAAAGCTATAAAATTAAGTTTTAAAAAGGATAAGGACGGCAACATTCTATATTCTTTATTCCCGATCCCACGAACAGACGAAAGAAAACACACCAGCGAGCCTCACTGTTGCACCGGGTGACATGTTTCTTTCAGAACCTCGGCACTGCAGTTTATTTTGAGTCAAGCCCACACACACTGTCCTGCTGCTGTAAATACCTTCTACAGCGTATAAATCCACAGGTGAAAATAGTCCCCTCGTAACTGCAGTCTTTACTCCTGTTAGAGGAACGTTTGCTAAAAACTAAGCTGCCCAGCTGATTTAGGAAATTTCTCAGCCTTCTGTAAAGAAAATAAATAAAATAAAAAAACCTATACATTTGTGATGTATTGGTTAATTTTAGTTTTAAAGATTTATATTCATTTGGAAGGGAATCTATAAATATTTAGAGGATAACACTGACTTATAATCATAAATAAAGGGTACATTTATAGTTGATTAAACTTTAGTTTAGAGCCTGACTGATAAATCGGTTAGCTGATATAATGGTTTTGACTTAATAAATGGTTCATAAAGCATTTCGTTGTCTATTAACAGTGGAATAATTATTACCTAAAGTTTAATAAACCATACATTTATTAGTGATGTTACACTTTAAAAGACCAACACACTCTTTGTTTTGGTCGTTTGTTGACAGTAAAAAAAAAAAACAGCCTTGTTCTTTCTTGTGTCTGATTGTGATTCTGTCGTCTGCATTATAGATGGCTTTCTCTGTCTCTCATTCTTCTTAATGAAATCCAATAGGACGCAAATTACGACAATTAACAGCCAGATGCTTTCTGCCTAAACCAGCCAAACCCAATACAAGAGTTCCCATCTGGAGGTAAATGCAGCCTGACGTTATTATGAACAGAATCTATGCGTTGTGATTTCCACTCTCAGATTGGAGAGGCATTTCATCAAACCCTGGCGGAGGCTAAGTGAAGAGGGAAAGGATTTTTGTCTGTTTTCTTATTGGCTGTTTTGACAGCAGACAGCCTCTAAGTAGGTCAGGGAACATGAGAGGATTTACTGAGCACTCATGGGAGTCACTCTAAGACACTGCAACTGCAGCCCAGACAATAATGCGAAAGGATCCATATCAGCTCAGAATCCCTTTAACCTTGGGTTAGTCTTGGGTTAGAATAATGAGGATAATTAGTACGTTGCCAACACGTCTCTCGTCTCTTTTGAAGTCACACCAGACGTCTTTGCAGACGCAGCTACCGCATCTGAAGTCACCTGCTACCGTGCCGCGTACATGTGAGATGAGGGCTGATTTCCTGTTTTTCTTTCGCTTCTTGCTCAGATAGGAAAAAACAAACAACATGAAGAATAAAAACTCTGAAGTTTGGGGTTGCTTCTCCTTACATCATTGGGAATAAGCAGCTCCTGAGATGTCTGAGAGTTGGAGTCCATCCCTGATGAGAGAGAAAGCAAGCGTTAACTGAATAAAATTGACATATCAGACATTTAAAAATTCATTCAGCTGCGCACAAACCGCCACTGAGATGCTGGAAAAGCCCTTTGAGCGCAGAACTGCGAGACATAGTAAAGCAGTTAATTTCCATTTTAATGGACTGATGTTTAACACGCCGCTCATTCTTTTTCTTTCTCGCAGCTCTCTCACTCTGTGGAACGTATCATTTCACATAATAGTTTCTATGAGGGAGCTATAAAGCCTCGTCTCCACCTTCCTCACTGACACAAGAGCATAATCAGTGCAGGCTAATGACAGCGAGCTTTTACTTCTCACGTCTAAAGGCAGGTGGAGAAACCCGCAGCAGGTTACAAACGGAGGAGTTTTTAATTTAAGACAAATTGTTTAATTAACACAGAATCCAGAGCAAATACCGGCTGTTATTGCTGCTATACGTACCAGGTATGATAGTCGACGCGGGCTGGGCAATGGGACTCAGGCCTTGCTGCATTGACAGCTGATGTAGCTTGGCCAGCTGTAAAACAGAAAGCAGAAGTTAATGGACTGAACGCTAAACCTCAAAGCTACTCATGTTATATTAAATTAGAATATTCCCACAAATGCTCGTACCTCTGAGTGTGGAATGCCGTATTGGTTTTGCAAAGTGTAGGCCTGAAAGAGAGCATCCTGCATTAGGTAAATTACAGCTATAAAACATCACAGCCGTGCAATAAATCTGCAGCCTCTTAATGGAAGTGCTTCACTGTCAATACATGGCTGTTTTTCAGAGGAAGAGAAATGAGTGTTTATAGTTTGGCAGGCGCTGAATAGGCTGACCGTTTTTTCACCACGAAAAACATTCTCACGTATTTCAAGCGGTCTTTCCTCATACAGATTGAGTTTTGGTTTTATCTGTCCGAGTTTTGAAACATACATCTCTGAGATTACTGCCTCGGATCCCGCACAGTGGAGGTGAAGGTTTGCAGCATTAAAAATAACATGCTACAGGAACATCTCCTTCCAGACAAAGAGTCCCTGTCACTCTGGATAACCTACAGTACTCAGTGTGAACAGCTTTAGTAGTGAAAAACATATATTTCGTGAAATACACACAGTTCTTGGTTCTTTACCTCTTTACCTCTAAACACAGATGTGATTAAAATGGTAAAATCAACCAAAAAATGGTAAATCTTCTACTGTATCACTACATAAATGACCATTAAGCATCGTTATAAACCAAATAAGTAAATATTCATGTTTTATATCGTCTCCTGGGTATGCATGAACAAGTGTGTGTTCTCTTTTTTAGCAAACGAGTAAGTCACAGACAAATAAATGTACATTTTGTCATCCTAAATAGTGACATTACTCATGGTTTGGATCAATTAGACCCGTGACAGGTTTAATTTGATGTTAGACCTCTTATAACAAACTGATATAAATCCAAACACACTTATTTAAGTGCTGCATTAAAGGAACTGTCACCATTAAATGAAAATCCATTCCACGTTTTACAGCTGTGGGGCCTCATTTATGAAAAAGACTTACAATCAATTTTAATCTCAAGTACAACTTAAACAGAAAAACACGTATAAGTAGTTATTTATAAAGTTTACTTTGCCATGGAAATTATCTCGAAGCAAAGTCTAGACTTGACATGAGCGATTTTCCTGCTGGTAACGTCGGGGTACTGCAGTTATGGATGATAACGTGTCCAAGCCAGTGGTGAAATTTGTATTAGCAGCAGCGACACACTGTCAACCCACAGCTTCTTAGTCCACTGAATAACACGTGTGACTTGGCTCCAATTTCCACGATCTCATCTTCTAATAAGTTTGATTTTGGTCCATCGCTGTTCCTGAGTAAACCCTCATCCGTGCAGGCATTAAATAATGGTAAATCACAAGACAGGTGGCGTCAATTTAAGGTGATTTGAGATTTTTAGAACTTGCTTAAGCGAGGATTTCTGGATTAGGGTTCACTCCCACTTTATTGGCTTACTGACACTAACACCACTTCCAATATAAGTAAAATAATGATGAAAACAAGGTGTTTACTTGCGTGTAATAAGCACAAGAAAACTGCCGATGGAACAAGTGAAAAGTGTCTAACAAAAACAGTCCTACAAGCTGCTGCATTCACAGCCATCCATCCATCCATCTTCTCTAACTCAAATCTGTCTGACGCCAGCCGTCTGGCTGCTATTACCAGTCCATCCTATATGGTCATAAACTGGAGAGGAGAGCCCGGCCCTTAAAATGTATCAGTACATTGCAGCTGTGTTTATATAGGAAAGCACAAAAGCACCACAAATTAGTGCCAATAATCCTGTTGTTTACAGCGTGACTGATCTAAATTGTTCACTCTTTCTATTTCATTACCCACAATTGATTTTTTTTTTCCTCAATCCAGAGCTGATTTGTCAGAGACTGACAGTATCTGCTGTTGTTGTCATTGGAGGAATATTCCTAAAGCCGAAATGTTTCTGGTGCAGAGCTGGGCAGGACTAAAAAAGAGGCTGTGGTGTGTGATGGCATCGTGTTTCGGGGCTTGGGGGGGGGGGGGGGGGGGGGGGGGGTTGTGGCTCTTATGACAGGCTAGAACAATAGCTGCAGCTTTATGCTCAGCTGTTGTTTTTAATGCCTCATGCCAGATGATGGACTGTGTAAATTTGGACATGCCACACAGCGCCTGCTCTCACTCGCCACTCAGATCCCCACAGCCCTGAAACTCACTCCTGTGCTCCACAAGTCTGAGACCAACGTTTGAAAAACTTGAGCTGATTTCTGTAGCTTATCATTCAGACTTCATAATAATGATGATCCAGTTACCTGCTGGAGGTCCAGGCCGCCCTGGGTGACTGAGTACATAGGGTGGGGTGCGAATTCTGACGCATCGAACACCTACAAACACAAGAGACAAGCGCAAAGGGAAAATATGCAGCTCATTACTGAAATATCTTCATGTTTAAAAAGTCCGGACAGTCATTATATTTGCCATGGGGTGATGATTAGTGCAAGTAAATGTGTGCTTACCAGCTGGAACCATCCACGGTCAATTTGATGTAAAAATAATGAATAAAACTTCCAATTTAATTTTTTTTCCTTTCGCTACAGATCAAATTCAGTCTGCGACGGCCCCTCGAGGCTGCATTTCTTGACACTTTAACACACCTAACAGGCTTATAGGCCATGACTCATCCGCAGACCCTTTCCCAATCCACTTCATTTTCTCCACTGACAAATTAGACAAACATCCCTTATCACTGCGCAGCCTTCATTAAAGCCATCTCCCACTGACCGGGACCTCGCCCTGAGTTTAATTTGATAGCTTATTATGGGAAATATCAAAAACACAAAGCCATTCCATAAATTGACCAGAGTCTGAGGCAGCACAAACAGTGTCAGAACTGCTGACAGCTATGCACATTATCTGGCTGCTGCTGAAGCCAGAGGAGACGGCAGGTCTCCCGTCTCAATCGCTAATCTTGAGTCTCTCTCCATGGGAGGGTGGGTATCTGTCCCTGCCCCCCCATCCCCCATCCCCCCACAAACACAAACACCTGATCCCCCACCAAGGAGCACCCACATGAGTCTCGTTTCCCCACGAGAGTGAGCCAACAACTTCAATGAAATACAGAATCAGTGGTTATATCTTCTCCAGTGACCATTTGTTGTTTCATGTGAGACGGGAAGGTGAGTGTGTCAGTTAGAAATGCTCATCCAGTGGTTCTCAAACAATACAGTGTTGCTCTGTCCGTCAGTCTTCGCTTTGGTCCGCACTAAAACATTTCTACAACAGTAGACCATATTAAAATGGCGGCCATTTTCCTCTGACGTTCAGGTCTTGAAGCTCAAATTGTGGGATAATGTAATGATGCTATGTTCAAGGTAGACAGTCGTATAAACTTTGGGAATCTGACAAATTATTACCATTTCACAGCTTCCCGAATTGATCAGCAACTGAAAAGATGATGGAAAGCGAAAATTTGGTGGGAAATCGGGAAATATTTATATATTAAACAACATATGTTATAACCTGTAAACTAACGATAGCGTTCAACAACATCCTAACTAACCTTACTGTTTGATTACATACATGGAGTTTCACTTCCAGGTTCAATGATTAATCGTGATGACATTCTCCTCATCGTCAGCTGTACTATGTGTTTAGTGCCAAATGCTATAGCATAGAAACGCGCTAAACTAACACGATGAACATTGTAACTGCTAAACATCTGTAGGCTAAGTTATCATGGTCACTGTGAGCATGTTAGCTTGATAACGTATGATACACTAATGCTGTGTTTATGTACTGCCGCATGGGGCCTATAGCTTGGCTGTAGTCCTGGTTTTGACATGCCCTCCACTCCAATTTTCATTTTTATTGGAAAAATTAGAAAAAAAAACAAGCCAAGTTGGATGTTATTCTTGAAAATATAACTAGAATATGAACTGCATGTATCCCTTCCCCTTTATGAGTTTTTGATGTGCAAAATATGCAAGTTAAATTTGCTCAAACTGTCATTGAACCCGCTTACTTGATGAACATCAACCCTTATTCTATTCACCTTATCCTCAACATGCTTGATAGCAGTTTTACTGTTTTTATTCAACTCCTGCCCATTCAAAGTCCACATTTTCCCCCCAGTCTGAACCTAACCCCTTGTAAAGCCTCTGACAGTAAACAGAGATTCATCGCAGTTTGAGAGCCACTGTTCCAGTGTATCATAGAAAAGCTTTTGTGATATCATAATCTCACCTGGTTCCCTGCGATGAGGACTGCAGCTGGTGAGGGGCTCGGTCGATAGGGGATGGTAGCACCCTTCGGTGGAGACTACGGAGTGAAAAATAGGACAGTGAATCTTTATCGTGAATCTCAATGACATGAATAAACTTTACAGATATACTCTGAAGTCAGAGAGTGCAAATGGTGTTGAACTCGGTGGTACATTAAGATACAATTAGAATTAATGATGATCTAAACTGCTAATGACACTGACATTATTCTCCTCTTGTTTTTCTTTTGATAATATTAGTCGTTCTTTGAATAATTGAAGCAGTGTGGTGAGAGCTCTTTGTGGATAATAGCCCTGAGCTTCAGCTTGCATCGGGGCTGCAGGCTCTGCAGCGGTTTGCCCTCTGGATAAATCAAGCATCCGCTGACAAGGAGACATTTGAAGATAAAATTCTTCAAACGCCAATAAGAAAAGGAGATTATCCAGTGTACATGGCACTGTATATCTTATCAGTAACTGCAATGTTGATGATACTGTTTTTGGCTTTAAAATATAGAGCATCTTTTCTGCGGGAGCAGTCACAGCAATTTCTTTGTATAACTTTGCATAATTTAAATCTTGGAGCCAAAAGCAAGAAGCCGCTGGTACAGAATCCTAATGAAACTTGCAAGCCTTTGAAGAAGGCCCTGGAAAACTGGATCAAACTAGCAATTAGTCAGTCAGGTCCAGCTGCAACGCTAAAACAAAAAGGACTTGTGCACTTCCATGAACACACAGGGAGAAACTGTGTCTTTGGGTTGTTTTGCTCTCATCTCCTATTCGATTTTCTCAAGAGAGCTGTTGTCTAAAGGTGGACAGATTTTGCTGCAGGCCAGTCTGTTTTCTGTTAGCAGCTTAGTGTCCTCTCAAATACTACTGAGCTCCGACCTGAGAGCTGCACCTTCTGACTCCATCCGAGGTCTTGCCAGGCAGATTAAAGCACAGTAATCCAAAGGAATAAGTGCATTTTCTGGATGTTTCCTACGTTAGATGAAGATAATGCCGCAGAATCCTCGTTCAGCAGCACTCTGAATACGTAACTCTGTCATAGGCAGCGTTACATAACAAAGAAGACCAACACAGCCCACTAAGAATGCATCAACTTCTGCTGCAGTGGAATAGACAATTAATGCACGCTGGTGAAATGAAAACATGCATGTCAACAGCAATTATTTCCGGCACCTAGCTGCAGCAGCTGAGCTCTGACAAAATGTCAGCTAGGTGTGGGTGTGGGGAGCAGAGAGAGGAATAGTATGCTTCCTACCTCCAGGATTACTGTGCAGATGAGCTTGACACACTGGATTACGGAGTCCTGATTCCCAGATATCGTCACCCCTCGCTCAGTAGAGTTGGGCAGCAAATCCCCTGCCACCTGTATCTGAGCTCCAGTGCTCTGCAAATGATAGGGGTTTTAAAAAAAGATTAAGTTTGATGCTGCAGATAAGACAAGTCGTGATTACACCGGCATGGCTTCTTTCCGTGTCCTCCTGCTGGATTTGCTGACCTCATACAGTATTTTACCACCCGCCCTGAAAGAGCAGCATGCTTAACATCAAGTCCTGTCAGGTCAGAGATAAATGAAAAGTCGCCCGTGGTCAGTAAATGTAATTCTTTATGTTTTTGCAGATATGTTCCTAATATAGCATGCCTGCAGGGAAGAGAGAGTGCTTTTTACGAATTATCTACATTTGCTGATGTCTGACAGACTGCAGGGTTTCTTTGAAGTGGTTGTTGAACCACGCATGTCACATTGAAATGTTTCTGTGAGTGAGCGTGTGGCAACCAAACTAACAGAACAACTTTGGGTTATGAGCAAGACAAGAAAATCCTTCTAACCGCAGAAATCGACTGGATGCCATTACCGATGAAGGTAAAGGCTAAAATGAGAGAGACTCTATTTGTAGATCGGTACAGAGATAATGTTACAGTGTCAGACTTCTCTGGCAACAGATCTGATGAGTTTAATCCTAACGTTTCAACTGGGCCTCATCGTAGTCAGGAGTTTTTCCCTTTCAAAGTTGCCACTGCTGAGTCATACTGTGTTTTGTGTTAAGTGATCCGTTTGGGCTGCATTAGCCTCGCGAATTTCCTGCCTTAATAGTCTAAATCCATTTTAAGTCAGGTGTCATCCTAAGTGCAGACACCTCCACTTTCGTTTCTGACTAAAATATCTCAAACTGTTGGTTGGATTCGCATTCAATTCTGTACAGACATTCATGGTCTCCAGAGGAGGATTCCCTCCTCTGGAGATGGTGAATATTATACACGCGAAACATCAGCATGTTAAGATTGTCATTGTGCACATGTTAGCATCCTGATTATATGTGAACTCTCCTTCTTGTCACTCAACTGTAGGCCTAACACAATTTGCATGTTATGATCTGTGGCAAATTATTCATACATTCATTATTTTAGGTCACTCTGGTGCTGTAAATGAATATAATCACCATATTTCTAAACTTATTACCAAAATATATGAACTCGCAGTGATTCTGAATAAGCACATCTACCTAAAATGTCTGAGTGCAAGCGGGAGGCCTAATAGGGCAAAAAACATCAGAACTGTGGCACAGAAGAAATATCTCTCCCTTCCAGCTGCAGTTTCTTCCCCTCATCTCCAGGAGCAGATTTGTTCTCTACATATTTCAGTGCAGGACCAGCCGGTGAAGCGAAGGACGGGGAGGATGGAGTAGATTTGTGTTCTGGCTGCTCACCTCTCTGATCTCCTTTATCTTGGCCCCTCCCTTGCCGATGAGAGAGCCACACTGGCTGGCAGGGATAACCAGCCGCAGGGTGACTGGGGGCTTGGAGCTGATGGTGCCGTTGGCCACCAATGCAGTCAGGTCCTGGACGGAGATATGAGGAAAGAAGAAATGTGGTGAGAGTCAGCAGGAAGAAGGAAGAGAGTCCCAGAGGAAACGATCAGGCAGCAGGGGTCAAGGTGGAGAGAAAAGACACTGGAGGGTATCAACTCCTATCATGCCATTATGATGAGCAAAGTCAACATATCCCTGCTTGTTAGGAATAGCTCAAAATCCAAAACGATGACAAAGAACTATTTACAACACAGCCAAGCTCAGTTTCAACTGCATCAACATGAACTGAACAACAGACAATGGGATCCAGACTGGAGGGGGCAGGTGGAGCCTTGGGTGGGCGGCAGACGGAGCAAAGAGCAGGACAGCATAATTAACCTCCAGCTCTTTCAGTATGAAGTCCGGTTCAGGGTGGGGCCTGAGAAGGTCGTTCAATCATTCATATGAGCTGCAATATTCTCCATGAAAGGGGAAATATCAATTGCAGCAGCGCCCGAAAGCAAATCGTGCTTTGAGCCTTTAACTCAGCCGCATAAAACTGAGCCAGGGTACATTGTCCACATGTCCTTCCTGCTGTAGGGACACAGAACCCAGTCACCTTGGGATTTCTCTCTAGAGATCTTTTCAAAGCAACTGAATGAGTGGAGTTATATGAAAGATGTTAGCAGGAGTCAGATCCATGTGATGTGAGGTCACATAAACAGTAATTCACTACCATTTTTATTTGCTTACTTCTTTTTCTTGCAACATTTTGGGGTTAACACTTGTATGTTTTCTTGCTGAGAGTTAGATGAATATATGAGGTGACAGCCAGTTAGCCGAGCTTAGAATAACAACTGAGGAAACAGCTACCCTGACTTTACACAGACCTAAAAACTTTTCTTTAAAGCTCACTAATTAAGACATTATGTCTTGTTTGTTTTAGCTGCACAACAGGGTTGGGATGATAGAAGAAGTCATTTTAAAAAGGCCCTCCACTGGAAGGCACAGAGTTCATGGCATTTGTAACGTGGGAGAGAAAATGAAAAGAAGTTTGTTGCTGCTCACTGCATTAACGTTACGTCTCCATGTCCTCTTTATTATTTTCTTGAAAAACTGTGCAGTTACACAAAGTAAAGACACTCGGTTGCATTTGCGGCAGTGGTGTTTCTTTTCTGTTGTCCCCAGTTAGTGTGTTTCTGACAACCATGCCGTTGTTATCTGCATTTTCTTAGCTTAGCTTCCTCAGTATAGCTAGCCAGCTAACTTAAACTGGGTGATTTCAGTGTGACAGAGCGACAGTGACAAACAGCGGCGACTACAGCCGTGAGCTAACTCAGGCCTTAAAGCAACTAAGTCATCATCCATCACGGAGTTTCATTGCGGACACTGTCTCCTCGCTACAGCTGCAGATTTTATTCACAGATATGTGTGTTATCAGTCAGAAATGTTGACTAATATCACTGATACATTTAAAAGGTAAACAACTTCAAGGAAACAAAACGTAATGACACGATTCTTCGCGTATATAACACCAAGACCTCGGTGGAGTGAAGTTAAACGTCCCTTTACACGTGCAGCTAACAATATCTGATGATTTTAAAATCTATATCTACGTATTTGTAAGTTTAGTCGGTTCAAGTGTTTGGATCAAGAACCTCGATGACCTGATGAGTGTTTTTCTGTGCAGGTAGCAAACATCCTGTGTGTGCTCTGCTGTGGGTGGAGACTGAGCTTTAATTAATGAACAGTGTGCCTCTGTGAAGCTTTGAAATGTAAATACGCCGCGCTGTCTCTCTTCCCATCAGAGTTCAACCCACAACAAAATGTGTGACAGAATGCAAAGCATGCTGCTCGTTTTTGAACCACTTTTTTCTTTTTTTTTTAGCAAAGTCTAACTTGAGAAAGGACAGCGTGGATATGTAACTTCAAGGGATTTTACAATACTCCATGATGTTTCCAGTAACTGTGAACTTTAAATTTGAAAAGCATATTCTGATGTGGCTCTTGTGCCTCTCTGCTCCGTGTCTATATTTAGTGAGGCGGATCAGGCACTCTGACGTCTCGTCTCATTAGAAGAGGGGCACGCAGCTCGTCTGTACAATCACAAGACTCTGGGCGTCATTTTCTTGATTTGATCTAAAAATATGAGCCTCATCTTAACGACTGCGAACGTTCACATACTTCCCTTTGCCATCCGTAAAGCAAATTGGACGATGTAAGCCAGGGCGTTACACGAGCACTGCTCACATAAAAGAGTCGCTGGGCTTAAATCCCTAAAGCATATTGTATTGCTGGTGGGATAAGGACTCCGATACAGACAGATTATTCGGCTTTCATGCGCGCTGTTTCTCGAACACCTGGGAACAAAATACATGTGTAGTTTCATGCTGTAGTGCATTTACTTTGTTGCTGGAGTATTCTTTCAAGGCTATCAGATCACTTTGCATAAATGTGTGTTTTTGCTCTCATGTGGGTGAGAAAAAAAAAAAAAAAAATCACCCATAAAACACACATGTGATCACCTGCCAAATGAAAGAACTGAGTGATCCTGCGCTCCTGTAATCATAAACTACTGAGACAGAAACAAACGCCAAGCCTACTTAGTGCTCACTGCCCAAGAATCAGATTATTCCCCCTTTGTTTTTAATCAAAGGTGTTAGACATACAATAACTCAACTATTGTGGAAGTGGCTCGCAGCGGGTCAGCCAACACGTTGCCATGGAAACTCAAGAGTTTCAGGGTTGAAGAGAGGTGAGAGTGAAAGATCTTTAATGAATACTGCGCTGTGCTCGCAGCCAGCGTGTGTTTACTGAAGGCTGTCGACCTGCGCGGGGAGCACCTGTTTCCTTGCCAATGTCTGCTGTGATGCTAAATCAGAGCAAGGACAGCTCTTATTCCACCGTATTAATTAGCGCACTGCTGGACAGTCACCACGCTGATTAATAGCATACGGAACCTGTCATCTATATCTCATTAGCAGACGATGAGACGATACGCAAGTCCTTCTCATTAACAGGTACAAATTAGCAACATTTCCCCCGTAAAGAGTTTAATGCATTCACGGGAAGCAGTGGAGAAACAAATGACAAGGTTGCTGTACAACACGCATCACGTCATGTCCGGTTACAATCGTCAAAATGGTTTTACAACAGCAGCTCGGTCCACTTATCCCGATTTTTCAGATCAGTGTAATCTTACATTATTTCTTTCCTTCCATCACTTCAGTTTAGAGAATAATCGATAGTGATAAAAGCACATTAGTGGTAATGTTGAGACGAAGCTCAGGAAATGATGTCTTCTAATAATGTGGTTAAATGGCGTCTTTTAGTTTGACTCCAACGAGACTCTGATAACTATCGAAACTCTGACTGGTTTCCTCTGTGAAACATTTTGTTACACACAAGAGTTATTACAGTTTTGGTATTTTTTTATTCTATTTTTTATTTGTTTTCAATTTTTGATCCCTATTCAGTTTTCAAGTTTCCAGAGTGGTTTTTGCTGAGATTTAGTTCAGCTTTTATTGTCTCCGCCAAAGGAGGTTATGTTTTCACCCATGTCCGTTTGTTTATTTGTTGGTTTGTCAGCATGACTACACAAAATCCACCGAACGGGTGTCGACAACACTTGGATGTCGGATGAGTCTCGGTCTTGAATAGACCCCATTAACTTCTGGTGCGGATCTGGATAAAGAGACTTATCCGGGTCTCACTGTCTTTAACATTGCGAGACTGTGATGGTTTGGGTTTTTGGTTAGTTGTTTCCTGTTTTATTTAGTAGATCATATCCTTGTGGTCATATTTTACTTCCCACTTCTTGTCTTTGTCTTTTTTTCTGTGTACACCTGTGTCTCATTAGTTAATCATCACTGTGTATTTAAGCCTGTGTTTTCTCCTCATTCTTTGTTGGTTGTTTGTGTCTCCTGTGTTCCTGTGCCTGTTCCCCGGTCCTCGTGTGTCTTCTGTGTTCCCGCTTTGTTCTCCATGGCTTCTGGTTTGTTTTTCAGTTCAGTATTTCTCTAGTTTTTTTTTCTTGGATGTTCCTTTGCCTGCCTTTTGCTGTTTGCATTGTGGACCTTGTATATCTGCTCTTCATCAAAGCTCACTTTTTGTTATTTTACCTGCCTGCCTCTGTGTGTCTTGCATTTGGATCCCTTTTTGCAAAAGAAATGAACAGAGATAAGGTGTTTTTTAACATTTTTGTTAATTTCTCAGAAAATCATGCATGGGTCTTAATGAAAGGCATATTTAGGCTGGTATCTATAAATGAGTACTAATAGAATAGACCTACATCTCATGAGCTTAAATTATGGTTAAGCAGTTATGAGTGGCTTAAAATTCAATGGGCCTTGGGGGAGGTATGGGCTCTACTGAGTGCCATTCCGGTTTCAGTATTAGTTTTAGTTGGTTTTATTATAATATGGGATGACTGAAATGCTTTTTCACACCTAGTTTTAGTGTTTAGTTTAAATTAACTATAACAACCTTGCTTAAGACACATAAAATGACATTTGATCAGTCCTATGGACATTTCTATAATGGTTTATCATGGGAGATGAGGACATGGGTTGAATTCATACGTGATGCCAATCGGTGGCATGCCTTCCAGTTACAGTTACCTCCTCCAGTTTGTATGTGATCATTGTGAAAGCTCTGAAGACGCAGTCTGTGGAGCCGGTGATGGTGATGATCCTCTCTGGACAGGAGCCCTCTGAGATGTTGACCCGAGCGCTGCTCTGTGGGGAGAGAGATCATTAGGTTGATTAATGGCCAGCATTAACACAATAGTTTGACATTAGGTGAAATACGATTACTTAATTTCTTGCAGAGAGTAAGATGAGAAGATTGATACCACTCTCAAGTACGTCTGTTAAAAATGACGCTACAGCAAAGCCCGCAGTTCACCGAAAAATGAAAATTCAGTTATTATCTGCTCAGCCTCATACCGATGGTAGGTCTAGTTAAGTTTTGTAGTCCACAGGCCGTTTCCTCCTGCTTACGCTCTTTATGCTAAGCTAAGCTAACCGGCTACTGATCGTACCATCATATTAACCGTACAAACATGAGAGAGGTATTGATCTTCTCATCTAACTCTTAGCAGGAGAGTACACAAACATATTTCCCAAAACTCAAACTTCACTAAAACTATTCTCTCAATCTTCCTGTGGTGAGATTTCAAAATGTCAAGTTCAAATTGGCCACAGACACAGAAAGGTCAAGTGACATAAGGTAAAGGAGGTGAGACTAAAAGCTACACAGCTCATCTCTGTTTCAGACTGACAATCTAATAGAGCTTCTCCTCGGGGTATTGCCCTCAGACGATCAATCTCCTGCCCTCCTCTCCTCCATTTTGTGTCCTTGTACTTCCCTGAGTAAAAGTCACAGCGACAGGACAGTGCTGTGACCTCTGGGGCTTTTTCTCCACTCACTCCAGTGAGTCATGCTCCCACTGTAGCTGTAAGGCCTGGGGAGTGACTGTCAAGATGAGGCTCATACAGTCGGTAAGTAACAAAAGCCATAACTGGCTGGCTGGATGGATGAATGGATGGATGGCTACCACGGGTGAGTGGTTTATCCAGCAGCTCTGCAGGGCTGCATTGTCCCATGACCTCACTGTTCCTCTGTTTATCCTTCTGCCTCATAAAGCAAAACCTTAGCAGCACACAGAAAGAATCAAGTGTGCTGTCACAGTGTCAGCCTAATTACTTTTTAATACAAAGAGTTAACCAAGCGGCATGAGTTTGGCTGCACCCTTGAGATTTATTAAGAGCGAATTGAGGAGAAAAAGGAAGTTGTTTCAAGCAGGAAAAGGAATAGAAAAGGGATTTGGCGAGAGAGCAGCTAGAGGAGGAGTAGTGAGTGATGGAAAGAGAGAGAGGATTTAAATTGAAAAGGTGTCGTTATTGCCCAAAAGGCAATTCGAACAATGTACCTGTTCTGTATGCTTTTCAGACTCAAAGCTCCCAAACAGGCAGAGAGTACTGAGCCTATTAATACATACAGAAAGCCTGAGCAGCATTAGAGGCCTTCTGAGATTGAATTATGTTTTCTCTTGAGTGAACCAACAATGACAGAGAAAAAGCAGAGTCATCTTATAAAAAAAAAAACAGGGAACAAAGTGTGCTTACACAGCCAGTCACGAAAATACAAACATATGTGCGATCTGATATGGCCCTGTTGATCTTGTTCCTAGAGCGTCATAATTAATGGTGCTCCAGGACCATCATCGCAGCTGACAGCTAGTTTTTTATAATAATCAGAGAAAAAGACTAGAAAAACATGCACATGGGCGAAGTTATCCTTTCAAACGTGTGTTTAACGTTCACCAAACAGCGACAGAGAACTGAAAGGGGCAGAAGATGATAAGTCCAGTTGATCAACTTCGTCCTTTGGGGCAACTGTCGAAGTTTTATCCACTCAGAGTGCTTTTTTGACAAAGACCTTTTTGTTCAATAAAAGAGATCCATTTTGTTATCAGAAACACAAGTCTCGTTCAAGGGACGAGACTTGTGTTTCTAGTTACAACACAAGGGGTCTATCTCTATAGGAATCATTTCCGTAATGTTGTAAGACACTTTGAGCCATTGCAGCTGTGTCGCAGCTGCCGGCTGAGGCGATGTATTGGACCGATTCCAGATCTTTTTTTAGCTGTTTTTGTTGGAATGAATCATTTACACAACAAAACATGTAAATATAGGGATAAGAGGGCCCAGGTTTAAAAATACCAGAAATTCCACTTTAAGTTATTTAGCCACGATGACGTGCTCCAGTGTCAGACCTCTAAGTCGACATAATGATCAACATTAATTATGATGTTCCAGGAACAACACCAACACGGTGATATCAGATACACCACAAAACGTACAGTCACCAGCAGATAGTATAAAGGCTATGCAGAAAGTGAATCGTGCTAACACTAATGCACATGATGTGATGTTTTCCTCTTAAAGCAACACTAAATGATGCACACTTTACCTCTTCTCGTATTCGTTTCACCGTCTCTCCTTTCTGGAAAAGAGAAGATGAAGGACAGCTTTAAAACAGAATCAAATGTGCTTCGGATTGAAAAGCATCACAGTGTCCTCGACCTCTAAGTCAAACCTCCCACTTCAAGCCACGAAAGTCTGATTGGAATTGAGCAGAACAAATCTCAGCTAGGGTTTCATTGTGCAGTCTATCGCAGTGGTATCCTTTGCACTGCAGATATCAAATACATCTGTGCGTCTGAAGGAGATGTACACCTGCTGTAATGGCTGTACATGCAGTGTGTGTGAAGACCTCCTGCCAGGGACAAGAACATTTTGTCAGACTTGAGTCACACTGCAGCACATCCTCTGCTGGTTTTTAGATTGCTTCTTCTCCTTTTTTGGCTTAAGTCCATCTGAGCTGTCGCACCTCTGCTCACACATTCACGAATCCACTCCATCCATCATCTCACACGCTGGGCTAACTTATGTTAGATTCTAGGAAAACTTATTATATATAGTCCAATGTGACACTGGTGCCGGTCCTCTATTGATGATACAGAGATGAAAGAGATAGGAAGGGAAAAAGGGATTGGAGGGGCAAGTTATTAGCTCAAGCACCGCAGATCAAGTGCCTCTCTGAGCCGAGGTGTACAGTATGTGCCAAGCTCATCTCCCAATTTCTCTCCCTTTTTCTTTTCATTCTCTGTTTTCTCTCAGGTGTTTCGATTTCTGTGGAGCAGCAACCATGGTGACATCTTTCTCCGTGGCACTCTTTATTTTCTCAACTCATTTATTTTTTTCTGTCCCTGTTCTTTCTTCTATTGACATCTCTTGTAGGTGTTGTATTACAAGGCGTGATTGTGGGAGCTACAGAAGCAACATGGAGCAGCCAGGCCCTTCTTAACAGACACTTAAAGGGCTCACAAGGGGCCAACGGTAATATGTCTTTGGAGCTCAGTTTCAGCAGGAGGCTTGATGTCAATGCACTAATGTTTCTGTGTGATGGATTACTGTGTTGCATTATGGGTGGTGGTGGTCGGCGCGGTGGCGCGGCCTTAAGAGGGTTGGTTTAAGGCAATTACATTTAGGATTTGAAACAACAATTGTTTGTTACACGACTTTGAGGGAATTTATTCTACAGTGGCTTATTATGGATCCACAAAAAAGGCATCGGTAAGGCGTTTGGCTGAGAATGATAGATGATAGCTACTGGTTTACATGTGATTGGACACAGGCAGAGCATTTCAATACAGGAACATTGTGTTTCTTTGATTGATACATTTATATACATGCAGAATTATGTGTAGTCACATTCTCACTCCCAACTCGTCAAATATGGCAGTTTGGCAGTCTTTTTTTTAATGTTTTTTTTGGTTTTGACATTTATAACTGATGTTCCGATGTAAATATTATTTATTTAACTATTAATTTATTTTTGGGGGGTGCCATTCAGGGTGGGGGAAGGAAGGAGGGGCAAATAAGAGCTTTTTTTTATCAGGTAGTTGATGATTGTCATATTATACGTGGATAAACAAGAGTACCATCTCGTATACTTATACTTAATGTCATGTATAATAAATGTAAGTAAAGGCTGATGATTTGCTATCATACTCCAATTTTTTTTAAATGGCCCTCTACCCACCCCTGACACCGGTCTGACAAACAGTTCACATAGTATGACATATGACTTCAGGAATGTTATTAACGTTGCAGTTTGGTTTGTTTTAGGCTCCAAAACTACCTGGTTATGTTTAGGAAAAGATCATACTTTGAGTTAAAATAACTACATACAGTCTCGTGACATCACGTCACGTTAACTGACCTACATTACATGAATTAAAAGCAAATCACTGTTGACTCTTGGTCACAAATGGCAAAAGAGCTCCAGTTCTCCAGATGTAAAGCCTTGTGAAAGACCCACCCAATCGCCCCATCCACCCCCAAAATATATGACAGCAGCTTTAAAGGAGCAGGGCCACTAACCAGGCTGCTGCATTTGATGCGTTGGGAGTGAGAACAGGCTGGTGTAGTAGAATAAAATATGAATTCTCACCTTTCCTATGATGCTGCCGACCTCCTAAAATACAAGGAGATAAAAATAATTACAAACACTAAATACAATTTTTAAAAAGAAAACACATTTCCAATCTTTGTAGAAATATTTCATTATCTATCCATTCTGTAAATTTATGGTGTATACTTTATGAGGCTGGGACAAATCTTGTGCTCAAGAGAGCACTGAGGGCTGCAGCATGCATTCATTCATTCATGAACAATGTGAGCGGGAGACTCGTATACCTTTCCATGCATGAGCAGTCGTAGTGTGAGGGTCACTCCCAAGCCCCCGTCTCCAAAGTCCTGCTCACAGTTCATAGTGATATGGGAGTGGCACGCAGGGAGACGCATGAACAAGGCTCATTCGCTGGTCACACAGTCAGACGAAGGCCAGCACTCGTTCTCTGGCTCTCCGAGGTCCTTCAGTGCTGCACTGAGAGAGGAAAACGATAAAATAAAATGTTAAGTATTTCAAAAAGTAACTTTCATTATCCACTGAACGTTATGAGCCACTATTAAAACTAATGGCCTTCCATTCCAGGAAACTGCATGCTTGTACTTTACAGGACCCAACAGTAACGGCTGCCAGGTTGCCATTGGCACCCAATTAATTGCTTTTGGTTGCCATTAGTGGAAACAATTTTTAACATATAAAAAATAAGAACCACAAACGTCAAAATATGCACTCCAGACGTGATATTAAAATATTGCTGTTACAGAAGCAGACAATGGTGCGTGTGTGTTGGTGCGATTAGTCTTATGAGCACAGACATCTGTTTTAGAGATAATGGTGAAGCAGATTAAGTTGTTGGTAACACTTGGTAAATGGTTATTTGACTGTTCACAACAATGAAATGCTTTCTAAACTACCTATTAAGTGATTTTGATCCTGTTCCTGGGCCCCCTGCCTTTAACTAAAGTTTAATTAACTATAAATTTACAATTTCTTAATAATGATTATCATAAAGTGTTACCAAGTTCTGTGAAGTATCAGAACATAATCTAAACATAATTTTCTTCTGTTCCTGTAATAAAGCTTTTAAACCTTCTCAGTCACATTTTCATTGTTAAGCTGACGTATAACTGCATAGTATCTCAATTAAAGGAGACATATTAAGCACATTTTCAGGTTCATAATTTCATTTGTGGTTACTACTAGAATAGGCTTACATGCTTTAGTGCTCAAAAAACGCATCTGTTTTATCATACTTTTCACTGCTGCAGCACTGTATCCCCCCTCTGTCTGAAGCGCTCTGTTTTAGCTCTGGTCTTTTAAAGGCCCCGCCTCCTGAATACCCAGTCTGCTCTGATTTGTCAGCTCACACACGCCTGAGCCAGCACCGCTAAATCAATTCTTACGTGCCAAACTAGCTGCTAAGCATAAATTATGCAAATGTGTGACATGGTGACGTAGTGTGATGTCACAAAGTTACAGAATTAAAGGCGGGACTACTGACGAGGCATTTCAGGAGCGGCGTTTTCTGTGGGAGAGAGGAGCTTCTGTTGGTGCGGACTTTGACCTTTTTAACTTTTAGGATCTTTTACATGCACAAGAAAATATATCACATAATGAAGGAAAGGCCAAAAAAGAAAACGAATAATAGGTCTCCTTTAGGATTAACTAGAAAATGTGTTTATTTTTTAACTTAAAAATATAAGGTGATTAAAAGCGACAATCATATTTTCAGCGATCAAAAGTTAAAGCCTTGTTGACAACCACTTTATTTTAATAATTTTTAACAGCTTTTATTGACAAAACAGGCAAATAGTGACAGGAAACGGGTGGAGAGAGGGGGGACGACATCAACAAAGGGCCGCAGGTCAATACATTCGGATGAACTGAGGACCAAAATGAAGCTAAAACCAAACACATTTACAGCATCAAATCCCTTTCAAAGCACGCATTGAAATCAAGTATCTCTGTGAGGATCTTCATTAGTCTGAGTCAGGGGGGATATTGATAGATTTCAGAACAAAGTCATGATGAAGACCATAGTGTGTGCAGGAAATTGACCAGAAGCACCAGCAGTGTCCGCGCTGTGAGCTTCGGGCTCGTAGCGGACTGTGGGTGGCCATTGATGACTAACACACTGCCTTCATTAACTGACAAGCAGTTTTTCTCCCAGTGAGCTGAGTGAATTTTTCAAATTTACTTTCAGACGAGCGTGGCATGAGATTCATGCAAAGTTAATCAAATTCAATTTTTTCATAAAACTGAAATTGTCTGGAGTTTCTTTGGGGACCTGGTTTTATCTCCTCCATCACAGTGAGTTGGAGGGAAGGAAATAAAACACTGTTACGGGGAGACGGAGCAGAATTTAGACACAAACAGCAAATAAGAAGCATCTGCACCGAACCAAGAATGATAATGTGGAAGCGGTTAGGTGCCTGTCAGTAATGTGACATACGGTACGATGATTAATGTGTAAGATAACTGGCTGCTCACCAACTCAGCGTGACGTGTTTAATTAGTTCACGGAATTATTGATTTATATTTGTTTACATCTGTTAGCGTGGACAGGGGAGGTAGATACATGTATGATATAGGTACACCGTCAATGTTCGTGATTAGCAGAACTCAAAGGCGATGACAGTCTCCCCAATGCTTACAGGCGCTTTCAATTAAGGTTTATTTTCTTTCTTTACTTTATTCTCTCAATTAACTGATTCAAAATGACAATCTAAGTATCCTGGTAACCTAAGATGACCTAAGTCCTCATATGTCTTGTTTTGTTTGAGCAACAAAGCCTGAACAGATTTAGTCTACCGTCACATAAACCACAGAAAAGCAGCAAATCCTCACATCAGAGAAGCTGAATCCAGAGAGGGTTCAGCATCTTTACTTAAACAAGACCAAAGCTGCAAGAACATTCTGTCAGCAGTGCTCGTTGGATGGTCAAATTACTTTTAAAAAAATCCAGTTCCCCTCACCCCTGACACCTGTCTGACGTCAGCTCAGGGTGGGCCGTGTCCAACTGTTTCTGTGACTTCTTGAAATTGGCAATTTGACATCCACACCCACATCATGCTGCGATTTGCCAGCGGTGTGGAGGTGAGAAAGATTATTACCTTGAGCTTCTCTCTCAAGTTTTCTGTTTGTTCATTCTTGACACAACTATTTCTGGCACTTTTAATGTGAACAACAAGTGCAACTTCCGGATCATCCGCGTGAGTCTGTCTAAAATGTGCGTCGTTATCTCCGCGTTAACGGTATCAGGTCAGTTGCACTTTGGCACAGTGGAGTTTTCTGAATCGAGGGTCGAAGCACAATAAATTGTGAAAAATTGTGATATAGGGCTAAATAAATAAAACTGACCTGACTTAACTTGACTTTCATCTAAAGAATGCTAACCACAGGATGCTAACACGCTTAGAGTAGCGTGCGCCTGTTTGTAGGTATTCACTTTAAGTAATAAAGTCAATCGGATACATCACCTGGGAACCATAGATGTCTGGACATAATCTCAACCCATCTGGTGGCTGGTGAGATTTTCCACTGGAAAAGAGAAAGCTTTGCCTTGCTAATGGTGCCAGTTTAAAAGTCAGGTGATCAGTTAAATCAGTTCATTTAGAGCTGATGTTTAACTTTTGTCTTCTACCCAGAATATATATGTTTAACATCTTGGATATTGTATATATTGTAGAATTTGAGTCTTTACATTTGGTCATCATTTGGTTAAAAAGAAAAATGAATATTGCAGTGTGCAACTCTTTTTTCTACTTTCTAGTCTTCCTTTAGTACCTCATTAAAGCCCTTTGTGTGGGTCACCTTTCTATGACCCAGCACCAAATTTCATGGCAATTCATCAAAATTGCTGTCGATATATTCCACTAAAAAATAAAATGGCAGATGAATGGTGGCACAAGAGGAAAATAAAAGGGATCAACAAAGTTATTAAATTGCATGAACCCTGAAGGTCTGTACAAACCCATCAGGAAAATGTTGAAATATTTCAGTCTGGACCAGCCGACTGACCAACATCGCTATCTCTAGAGTAGCATAGCTAAAAAAGACTTATTAATAAATTTTTCAGCGTGTTCGCCAATTCATTATTATTGACTGACTTATCGGTTGTTTGTATCAGCTACACTTTTAAGACTATAATAAAATGCATTTCATTTTAAAGGTCCCATACTGTAGAAAGTGAGATTTCCTGTCTTTTTTTGATTATCAGGCAAGTCTATGTGGTATATAAATACTGTGAAAGTGCCAAAACTCAATCCACGGAGGAATGCAAACAGCTTGTAATCAAGAAACTGTTCCTTTAAATGAGTCATCAGGACTTCCATAACAATGTGATGTCACATCTACACACTATAGTCACTGCCCTCTGCCGTAGATGTAACAAAAGAACTAGATACCGAAGGCAAAGATGGCGCTGATTCAGTCCAAAGAGAACTGCTCATCAACCTTCCAGGTTTACCTCCTGCAGCTCGGACGACACATTGTGATGAGGTCACAGCTTTATAAATGTTTTCCTGTTTGCCTCAAGGAAAGTTTTACTAATATAAAACTTTAATGAAGAAAGTGACGTAATTGACCTTGTTTGCTTTTTTGGCCGCAGGGGAAGTTTTTTCGTGACCACTGGGCAAAATTTGAAGCAAAGCTGAGCTACACCACCGTCTCCAGGTCCATACCATCAACAATACCCGCAATACATCCATGGTCGCAAAAACACCAGCACAGCTGATGCAGAAGCATGTTGGGGATCCCTACTCAGGCCTGTGGGAGCTGACCAATCAGAGCAGACTGGGGTTTAAGGGAGTGGGGGGCCTTAAAGAGACGGGAGCTAAAATGGAGCATTCAGACAGAGGATGAATAGAGTTGCTGCAGCACTGGACACTTTGAGAAAAAAAAGTGTTATGTAACATTAAAGCATGCGAACATTTCCCGGCAGACACCGAAAATAAAAGTGTTAAATTAGATCGAGCATAATATGGGACCTTTAATGATTCTTTTTAGACATCTGAGGACAAACCACAGCTGAAAGTTGAGTCCTTTATCGTCATGAATCCTGTTAGTGACTCATTCAGTAGCAACACAGTCACAAACTATCCTCTCCTTTTTCACTCATCAAGGCCACTTGTTTGTCTGCCAAGTGCATTCCAGCCAGCCCACAGAGCCACTGTATACCAGCCTACTGCTGCGATCCTACTGACACTTCCTAATATACATGTGTGTGTTGTTTATAAATCTGCATGCTGTCTGTAGACCTGGTGAGCTATGTGAGGAGATCATGTTTAATAAATGGATGTTATTTTAGATGAGACCCAATTCCTTAGAGACTTGTTGTAGGCAGGTTTATTGCTTTTGCTCAGTGCACAAGGCCATCGCTGCTTCGCTGATTTATTTATGCACTGGATGCTCGCAAAGACACGTTCAAATGCTCACACGTATCCTTCCTAAGATGTCACAGAGCTTGGCTGCCTGTATGGGTTTAAGATTCCCTCCGTGGACGCGGCTCAATCTGACATGCCAGCCCGTCAAGATGTGGTAGGAAGTGGAGCAAAGTGTCATTTTGCTGGATTAAACTGCACCAAATCAAACTTCCTATGCTTTTCAGAGAAGGATGCTCATTGGATTGACTTACAGAAATATCAGTTAGAAGCTCATCTCCATACAATTTCCATAAATATCAAACAAAGCCCTCAGGGAGTTGTCAGGAGATCATCAAAAAAATGACACATTTTGCTCGCTGTCAGCTACAGATATAAGGCCGAGTAATCATGATTTTAAGCTTGATCGATGCATCCTGAACACATGGGTCTTCACAGAGCACATTTGTGCAACCCGTGGGCTAACTTCATTATGTTTGGGCACTGAAGGGCATGGCTAAAATGTTAGCACTTTATTGCATTAGGAGCTAATGGTTGGAGGGGTCATTATGTGCTGCTCTGTGGGTTGATAACAAGGCATGTGCTCTGTGTCTGTGTGAGGGCGGCGAGCCTCTGAACTCCTCATATCCAAAATCCCAGGCAGCAGCGTTCCAGGATGAACAGAGCTCCTCTGTTCTAAATTAGACCTGGTAACTCAGAACAGGGAATTAGCAAAGTGCAGACTGCAGCGCCAGGCTGCCAAAATCCAGTCAGACCAGGACAGGGAGGCGGAGAGAAGCCCGTCCACCGTCCTGCTCCTCTCACTGACTGTGTAACCTTGGACCTGCTCTGCCTGACTGAGTCCAGCATGCAGGAGCCCCTTGTTAACAGTCACCGCTTGGATTCATCTTTATATAAACTGAATTAAGCGTGACGCTGTGAAACCAAATGACTGACACAAAAACAAATGGCCGTAAGAGGCAAATCTTCAGTCTGCTGTTGACCAATTAAAAAAGGCAACTACTCGAGAAGAGTTACTGTTAACTGCAATCCACAAAACTATTGGATACGTTGTCATTAGGGCCGCGCAATAATGTGATTATTTTGACAGATATTATGATTGCGATATGATTAGTGGGAATGAGCACTTTCACATCATGATTTTCATTTTTACTTGAAATCTGTTGATGATGTGACATTTGTTTATGATTATTTTTAAATCTGGAGAAAAATATTTGTATTCCAGGGCATCTCTGCAGCATTACAGTGGTTCATTATAATGTTGCTTTGTCACATTTGTCACATTTTTCCTTTTATTAAAATAACTGCAGCTTCTGCAATTTGGATATTGCACTTGGCCACAGTGTAAGTTTCGATAATATGTTGATTACCTGTGCGTCCAAATTGCCATTTAATTCACATCCCCCTCAGGTTGAATTGTAAACACTCATTCTCAAGTCACTCTCTGACTTTGTAGCCATTATAAGGTCCATTACTTTTTTCCAATCAGCTTGCATACAACCCAACTGAGAAGATGCAGTCATAGTATGTTTCTGCAAACCACAGATTGGACATTTCCTTATATTGCAACTTTACACTCTTTAGGTTCAATTTTCTATTCTATATTGTGACATCACTTTGCTTACGGTCTGGTCAGGTTTAGGGTTTAGAGTTAGGAAAAAAATCAGGTTTTGTCTTATAATTCCTGTTTTGGATGCCACAGAGACAGCTGAAAATTGAAGACAGAACACAGACTGTTGTTCTCTTCTAAATAAAGTTTGGCTAACTCTGCTTTTAGTTAACCGGCTCCCAGTTTTCAGATGTTAAATTGTTGTGTACTGTAGCGGCCATTTTACCATATTTCTGGTGTGCTGTGATTGTCACTTCTCGTGTATTAATCCAATTAACTTGATATTGATAATTGTAACACTGATTGTAACATCATCATGAACGTTAAATCACAGACAGTACTATCACCAAACTTGATGTTCCAGTCCACATTACACAGTATTACACGATGTTACAGCTACTAACAGGGCCAAAGGCTTGTTTTGATCCATATTTTCAGACCTCTCTCAATCTGAACGAGCACCAAGTTGTTTTTTTTCCTGTAACTTTGATAAGCACATCACCTGCTGGAAATTATAAAAATATATCTGTATTCAAACACAAAATGTAAAGATTTGCTTAATTTCTTTCTTTCTTTCTACATACATGGTAGTAAATGAAATACCTTCAGATTTTGACTATTGGTCAGACAAAACCTGATATTTGAGGATGATCAAGTAATTGATTACTTGAGATCGCAGGATTATTCACTCGTGAAAATAATCATTATTTGCAGCCTTAGAAAGAATAATAGACATACATTTTGTTTAATTTCGTGTAACACACTATTCAAAATATGCGTAAAACAACTGAGCATGTATAGATATATATGTATATGTGTAAATATGTGTTTACCTGTGCAGTGCTATAATTACAGAAATGAATCCTGCCAAAAAACTTAAAAAATAACACTAATTTAATTGCTAAAAGATGTTATAAACTGAAATGATCCTTTAAAATAGAGAGGTATGGGGTTCTTTTTGGTCTCTCTTACATGAAGCACACATCAAAGATTTCATGGATAAAAGCAGTCAGCATACATCCCTTGACAGCCGCCAGCAGTAGTGTTTTTTTTTCGGGCGATGATTTTTAGTTGCATCCACGCCAGAGACACTGTCAAGATGAAAAGGATGCAGTACAACCGGCTTGTCTAGAGGACTGGACACCTGTTCTGAGGCAACCACGTCCCTCACACAAACAGACGGCTTAGAGGAAGTGAAGAAGGAATGGGGACAAGCCTGGTCTCCATGGTGAAAGATAGAAACAGGGTTCCCCTCTGCATATCGTATACAGGAGGTCGGATAAACACACGGGCGGTGGAGAGGATAGGGTGTCCCCGGGGTGGGCACATATAGAGCGGTAAGTGAGACGGTGTCAACGTGTGTACACGCGCACGGCGAGGGCAAGAGGTGAGAGACCATTCGCACACATGCTCGCACGACCTCCATACACACATATAGACAGACACGTTCACCAAAACAAAGCACACACATACTGATGTACAGCTGCTGGGATGAAAGGAGCCAACAATTCACACACACTAACACACACACACACAGAAGTGTCCTGTTGAAACAGAAGAGTGGACAGGCTTTGATCTGCTGAGAAGCTCCACAGGAGGACTTCGTGACGCGATCTGTCACGAACAAACTCAAAGTGCTGCCACGTTTGAGTACACTGGATGACACAATGAGAGCGTCATCTCCTGAGCTGATTGTAAAGGAAACAAAAGGAGAGAGAAAGAGTCCTCTGCAGACTCCTCTTCACCAGTTGGTCCACAAGTCAGTGTTAAATGAGACCCTCAGGGAACAAACATGTGTGCACACATCCACACAAACACGTGTAAACAGGGGAGTTCGTATCGACTGCATACTGTGCCAGAGAGTGCGGGTAGAAGCTCGAAATAGTGGAAAGCACAGCAGCCAACAAATGCACATTTAAGAGAATTTCAGCAGAATTAGGACTCCGATGATGCTTCTTGATTAAATGAACTCAGTTCCATGTTAATGAAATATTTAGAGAGAGGCTGCGTGTTTGGATTAGCTTTAACCACATCACAGCCACATGTCATGCTGGGATTCATCTGTAATGTTGCTTTATGAGCCGAGCCAAGTGCCGATTTAAACACAGCGGAGAGGAGACTGTATATGAAACCTAAACTCTTTTACAAATGAAGCATACGGGAATACAGAAATTATTTTGGCACCGCTTTATATTAAGCATTATTTAATAGGTAATAAGGCCCTTATTAGGCTTCAAGAGATGCCTATTATTATTTATCGTATTATTATGTGTTATCAAGACTATATAGGTGTTATTAAAAGCACCATAAACATGTTTATTGTCAGGATATGAGACATTTATAAGAAACTCGTTAACAGTTCATAGATGTTTACGAACGTTGATAAAAACTTAAAGGATGAGTTCACAGTAAAAATTAAACTTCAGTCATCATCTACTCGCCCCCGATGCAGATAGAAGTCTGGTGAAGTTTTGTAGTCCATAAAACATTTCTGGACAATTAACTGAAGGAGATGGGGACTGGATTTAAAACAAACAAACAAACAAACAAACAAACATAGCTCCATACAGCTTGTCCAGCATGATCCAATCTACAGAAATCCCAAGTTTCCAAATTGATTTGAAAAGACATTATTTATACCCTTCTCTCGAGTGCTATGTCTTTTAGTTTAGCAGTTATAGTAAAAAAGAAAAAAGGGTGCAAATCACGTCTTTTCAAATCAATTTGGGATCTCAGTGGGGTTTTTTTACATTTTAAAACGAGTCCCCATCTTCTTCACTTGTTTATAATGATGCTGCAACACTGTTTTGCTCTGAAGCGACAGAAATGTTTTGTGGACTGCGAAACTTCACCCGCCTTTCCATCGGCATTAGTGTGAGTAGATCATGACTGTATTTTCATTTTGGGTGAACTCACCCTTTAATTACTTCTAAATGTTTATAATAGCTTTACAAGCACATGTATTGCATTTGAATTTCTAAGATGAACACATACTTTAATATGCATTTATTAACAGTTAACGATGCCTTTTTGAAGGCAAAGGAGCTAAAGTGAGAGAAATTCCTTGTTAAGGTTAATAATAAAGTTTTTAACAGAAAAGGTTTTTTTGCCTTTTTTCTGTAGTACAGCTGAAGAAAGGAAACATGCGACAAAAGGGATTATAAATGCCTTATAATCTATTAATGAATGTGTTTATAGTCTTATTAACTTATAATAATGATTATAAGCATTTTAAAAGGACTTATTACCTCTTAACGCTGATTACAAGGAACATTATTTTTTCAGAAATTGTCAACTGTCATCAGACTTTCATTCAAGTATTACTGAGTTCTGACTGTTGCAACAATTGATATGGCATTACATTTATCCCGACTGAACCCCAACCTCTTTAATCCACCGAGAGGAGAAGAAAAGAAACCCACAAATACAGAAATCTCCCATAGGAGAGTAACCAAAACTGTGGCAGAAAATTGTCTTCAAAAGGGTTCATCCATGTTGCTAATAATAAAGCTGATTTCTTGGCCTTTAAGCTCAATATTAATATATCCTATAGCTCTATTATTTTACACTTTGACAGGCAAAGTGCAGAACTTTAAGACTTAATCGCATTTTATCTGAGTATGAAAAGGTTTCTCTGCCATGGCTGCCCTCCCTCTCCATCGAGACGATGGAAAAAAAGGAAAAGAGACAGGAGGCTTTAGTTGTGAAACAGGAGAGGCTTGAAATTAAAGAGCAGTGTTTCATCTCTCAGCATGTCTGTCTCAGCTCTGTCACATATAATGGGAGGGGTCAGCCCTCGGCGCAGAGGGGACTGTCCTCTCCTATCAGCCCCCGGCTTCATCTGGTGTTTAAAGCATAACCGTGTCAGCCTGCAGTGCGAGCCGCCTGTCAACCACACGGCTCCAGAGAGGGTTATCAGACCCCTGGGCTGCCTGCTGCTCCTGGAGCCAGATCGGCTTCCCTGCAGCAGAGAGGAGGCCAACAGCCGCGTTCGCTGCAGCCACTGCACCTAAATGTGGGCTGACACTGATAAGATTACCCCGAGGCAGTGTGTGTTTTAATTCATAATCTGTGCGGCTTTAAAGAGTGAATGAAACTACAAGATTTCTTACAGATTGTGTTCACAAATCTGCTGAGGAGGCGCAATGAGAGTTTCTAACTTGAAACGCTGTGACGAAATTACTGATGGAGGATTTTCAAAGCATCTTCTTTTATGGCTGACATGACAATTTTATAAATTAAGATAAATACAAAGTTGGTTATTAAACGAGGTTCTAATTTATTACAGAGCCTGACCGATACTGGATTTTTGGGCCAATATCAATACTGATATATCGGTATATAATGGCCAATATACATATATACACAGAATATATACATAAACACACATTTTTCTGCCTCTGAAAAAATATAGATACATATGTTATATGTATTATTGTTATTGCCCATAATTACATTTTTCATACTACGCACCTTGGTCATTTATATCCACTGATGTATTTAAGGGCATCATTGGGAATGTGGTGAAGGAGGCATGTTATTGTTTCTCTTCACTGTGTTTGAATACCTGTTCTTCTGTTTGATTGTGATTTTTTTATATCATGTTTTATAAGCTGCATTTAATTATATTGTGATTTTGCACATCTGCTACCGGGCCAGGACTCACTTGATCTCATTGCTCCACTTGCACAATGTAGAGTGACGTATATTTGGCGTATACGAACCACTCGTCCTTTTGCTTTCAGTATCAACTTTAAACTGGATATGGAGTGGAGAATGGGACTTCCTGGTAAATAAAATTAGATTATTTAAAAATCTCACTTGGAATTGTATAATTATACATTAATCCAAGCATCTTTACTACATTATGTTCTGTTAAAAAAAGCACATATATGCTGATCATTATCGGCCGATAACATCAGCCCCTTGAAATCTCGGTCAAGCTCTAATATCAATAACAATATCCTGTTATACAACTTCTTAAGAAAACTAAAGAAGATTCAAATCCAATGCCAAGTTGTCAACTTGTACAGAGGAGCAATAGAAAACATTCTCAATCACAAACTGGCATGGTTTGTGCACGGCCAAGGACAGGAAGGCTGTGCAGTGGGCGATTAAAACTACCCAGAACATCATCGGTACCCATCCAGTGACATCTGTGAGGTGAGATGTCCGTGCAGATCCCAAAGGATATTTAAAGATGACACCCATCCCTACCACAGTCTGTTCACCCTGCTGCCATCTGGCAAAAGATACAGAAGTATCCGCTGCTGTACCACCAGAGTATCCAGCAGCTTCATCCTCAGGCGGTGAGACTCCTGAACTCATCCTGAACACTTAAAACGCATAAATAATTGTTTTTCTTGTGTAACATAAAAGGGACAACGACTTGCATTTTGTTGAAAAACGACAAATGAACCCTGAACCTTGAATTTTTCCCTCATTATAATAGAACTAAAAGTGTCTTACCTCAGCACAAAGAGAGATTATTTCTCCCCATTAAACCAAGGTCTGTCATATCTCAAAGTGGTGTGAATCAATACGTTCAGGGCTTCTTCTTGTCACCGCAACTTACAATCACGTCAATCTGGCGGCACAATCTGCATAATTACGAGTGAATCCAACAGCTAATGAACAGCAGCTTAATTGACTCTCCATTATTGCAGTCTATCCTAAGCCATCAGTTTCTGTGCCTGTCAGGCTGCAGCAGTATTTAGTTAGTTCTGGCTCAGCGGTTATTAATAAGCGTATACCCTTGAAAGAACACGGCCACTCTGCGAGAAACATACATTGATCAAGTGTTGATGCAGTTGTTTTCACGAAGGGTCCTGTCTCCTCATTAGGTAAACCCGAGTTCTTCCTCCTTCTCATTATTGCCAGGAGGGATAAAACAACACAAACATGCAGATAACGAACCTTACAGGGCCGCGTTTCTGGGCTGTCAATTGTTATCTCCCCAGTGGCTGTTGGTTCCAGACACACAGTGACACCGCCTGAGCCTGTATTTACACTGGCTTTAGTCGGCATGGGGACAGTGTGGCATTAGCACATACGCTGCACATTCATCATGCATGTCCTTCTCTCAGTTTAGGGCTTTTCATTTCTTCTGTTCTGTTCATTTCTTCTGCTGATTATTTTCTGGATTAATATCGCATTCAAATATCAAAAAGTATAAAAAAATATCTCAGTTGATGTCTTCAAATGCCTTGTTCTATCAGACAGTCGAATCATATATGACATAAAAAAGCAGCAAATAATCACATTTAAAGGAGACCTATTGTGCTTTTCTTTGTATTTCCCCTCAGCGTTTTATGTCCTTGTGCATGTAAAAGAAGAAAAAAGTCAACAGAAGCTCATCTCTCCCACAGAAAACTCTGCTCCTGAAACGCCTCATCAATAGCCCCGCTTTAATTCCGTGACTTTGTGGCATCACATTACATCACCATGTCACACATTTGCATAATTTATACCTAGCGGCTAGTTTGGCACTTAAGAATTGATTTAGCACAGCTGCTCTGGTATTGTTAGCGTTGCTGGCTCAGCCATGTGTGAGCTGACCAATAAGAGGAGACTGGGTTTTCGGGGGGGGGGGACCTTAAAGAGACAGGAACTAAAACAGAGCGTTTCAGACAGAGAGGGGAATACAGAGCTGCAGCACTGGACAGTATGAGAAAACTGATGTGTTTTTTGAGCATGGAAAATTGTGATTTTCACATGTGAAGAGGCTAATTTCACATCAAGTTTGGCTTTTTAAAACAAAAAAAGAATAGATGGGACTGAATTGACAATAAGTTGTAGCTCTGTCTCCTCTTTTTCATATTACAGATCTCTTAGAGCAGGAAAATCTCTAACTGAGCACCGGCCAGCGCTGTTTTCATTTGATTATACAGTTTGGCTTGGCTTTTATCCTTAAAAAATAACTCAAACGATTAATGTATTACGAAAATAGTTAAAGATTAATTTTTGCAGATTGACTGAACTGACAGATTTTAACAGCTCCATCTCCTCTTTTTTCATATTATAGATCTCTTACAGCACGTTTGAGAAAATCTCTCGCTGGCCTTGTCGGCCAGTGCTGTTTTCATTTGATTATACAGTTTGACTTCTCCCGAGTGTTTATCCCTCTGGATTCAACGCTGGGATTTTCTGTTCATTTGCCTCGCCTCAACTTACAATGGAACGCTTCTTATTATTAGAGAGCTTCTATTAGGACCGTATATCACTCTGAATGGTTTTTTTGGCATGCTGGAGAATACACTTTGGCAGGGTATTAACTCCAGCTTTTATCCCATCCCTCTTACTGGATGAAGGTCACTCTCTCTATCTGCAAAATGACTTTCCTCTCTTCTCTTTCATCCCTGCTTTCCTCCCATCCTCCACACCAGGGCATGAGTCAGAGAATCTGACACCTCAGAGGAGAGAGGAGAGGAGAGGGAGGGGAACAGTGAAGAGGGAGAAGGAGACAAATTGAGGAAGAACCGGGGGGGAGAGACGAGGACAGTTTGAGACGAGTTGATCGATATCTCGCAGAAACATGAGAAGATGCATCGTGGGCCCTGCTTCCTTGATGTACAATACTTAAAAAATGGCAATTAAATTAATCAAAGCACAGATGGTGCAGGGAGTCCTTGCTCCCATGTTCTGTACAGTATCCTTTACAGTATGGCTCCAGATCACAGTGTTTACAGCATCACTACCCTGGCGCTGGGGTGTTATTTGCTACACAACAGTATCATGCACGTTGAGCTGAAACTACATATTACATAAGCTCCTCAACAAACCAAGCACAAACCCAAAAATAGTGCAGTCCCTGTTAAATATTTCAGGCACTCGGCAGCTGAAGGGGGGGGGGGGATAAAAGGCTTCTCTCCTCCTTGGTCGCAATACAAAAACAGACACACACACACTGATGCAGATGGCCAATTGAAAGAAAACCTCCATTTAGCGTACTGTAGAGCAAAGCGGATTACTGTCACGAAGGCAGTCTTTTCGCTCATTCGCTTTGATACGCAGCACTTAGTCACCGGAGTGGCGTACTTATGTGGCACACACCTATCTTCGTTTCTTGAGTCACTTTCTGTACGGTGAAGACACGCATGAAAGCAGCTCTTTGAGGGTGACTTCTGAACTAAATAAATCACGCTCATGAGACACAACAGGAGAGTCACGAGGCCTGCCGGGGGTCAATCTTTGGAGTTCAACACAGTGCTATCTTTTCATAGCGGGGACAGCCTGGAGCTCTGTCAGCCACAGGGTCAGTCTTAAGAACAGCAGCGAGGGTCACGTTCGGCCTCAGAAGAAAGGCTCCCTTCATAGAGGATCCAACACAAAGGAATCTACACTACGAATATTAATAATCATGCATGTGATTTTTGCCTCATGCCTCCTCTTGTATAAGCACAGCATGGTAAAGCATAAGGATAATGAACTCGTAGCAGAAATCTATTACGATCGACAAAGCTGTAAAAGAGGGAGCGGAGCCTCGAGAGTCTGTAGTTATTAGACAGCGACAAGCACAGGTTAATTGCTAAAACGCAGGTTAATAGCTACAGGGGATTTATCTCAAATATTGGAGAGGAAATTAATTTGTATCACAACAATGCTCCTGTGACAACAAACAACTAAATTAACGCCTGAGCAGGGATGACGATACGGATTTGCCTCGTAAAATGTGCGAAGCAAACACAAGCTATTACAGCTTATTCCAGCTTCACTGCATGGGCGAAATATAATCTTGATTAAAAGTATAAAATGCAGAAACAATGCAAGGCACCCTGTAGCATTAAAATACCTTTATTTTATATGCCAACATAGGTTTTCATCAGGGTCATTGTCAGTGTTATAATAGGTTTTCTACATTGTGAAGAAAAGGAATAATGTCCGACTTTAATGTTGGCATGAATAAAATAAAAATCACACACACTTCATGAATGTATTGCCAGTGGAAACACGTCTGCTCCCCAGTGTTGTGATTGGTTAAATTATCCAGGAAAGCTCTCCTCTCTCTGCAGAACTGTTTTAATAGACTAAAGCTGCTGCGCCGGGCTGCATTTACCTGATGACTGCAAACTAAAACAACTTCTGCCTGTTTCTCTTTCCTCCCCCCCCTCCAGCCTGCAAGAACAGCATCTTAGCAGATGAGAGGGATTATTGGCAGTTCCCAGACGTTGGAGCAGCACGTGTCAGGTCTGCTTTCTGTTATTTATGAAGCCTCTCGGCCCCAGCCCTCACTCTGCAGCACAGATGCAGGTGGGGTTTCATTATTGAGGATGCTCTTCCACTTCTTATTAGATCTCCGGCTCTCAGAGTGCATTAAGGAATTGCATTTGGACAGAGAGTCAGCAATACATGATGGTCTGTCTTTGTGCAGCCCCCCGGAGTCTCTCTAAAAGATATGTGTGTCTCTAACATCAGCCAAATTCTACAGTATGTCTTATTCCCTTTTCCCCATTCAGGAATAAATAGTGTATTTGCACTCAAGTAGACGCCCCCTTCACCACACACACACACACACACACATAAAAGAAGAAAATTTTATTCCTTATTGATCTCTTGTTATGTGCTTAGGAAGATAAATCTGAATCATGTTCTCCTACTTCTTGCAGGAGATAGTCACACGAATGCATTACAGCCGAAATGAATTCCTCCACAAACAGCTCACAGTTACACGCTAAAGTGATGTGCAATTCTCCAATTGTGTCCCATTTCTCTGCACTTTGGTTAGAGCATAAACACTGGAGGAGGTGCACATGCAAGATTCATGAGCGTCTCCAGGCAGCCAGGACCATGATTTCCTGAATCAATCAGCTGGTCCACTATCAGATGCTGTTTTTATTGATTCTATTGTACCGAAGAGCCTTAAGAGCGATCAGTCTCTTGTATTTCGTTTAGGCCTGTTGTTGTGAAGTGGATACATGTAGGCCAAAAGATGCAAAACATGTGAGTGTTAATGAAAGAGGAAGTGAAAATTGGACACTTTTCATTCCAGGTATTAAAATCTTAGAGAAACATCAAGATTAAGCTGTATCAAAGCTAGAGCCTGAAAGATTATTGATTTTTGGGGCGGATTCTGATAATAGGAGGTAAAAAATTGATATCAGAATATTGGCCAATATAACTAACTGGCCTATATAACTTAACTGTTACCTTTACTGTCTAAAATTACATCAGTGCACTAAAAATGTAATCTTTGCCGGGCATTTAATTTAATTACAGTGTGTTCTCTACATTCATTCAGGAGCGGTGGACCACCACAGTAAAACATTACCACCACAGCTAGATAAAACAGGAAATGTAATATTATTATCTAGATAACAAAACAAAAGAACCCAAGCAAACATGAGGCCAAGTGCGTAGAAGTCGCCCCTTAATCAAGATCAAATAACTAATATTAAACGAACCAAAATAAACTTAACAGGAACGGACGCGGAAACAAACACCAAAATGTACCCCCTGCTGCCACCACTGCTGCAAAACAATGACAGAGGAAACACTTAATTATTCATTATCCAAAGCAGCTTTTACTGCTGCATAATCTCTTAAAAGAAAATCTTCATGTCAGCACATACCAGGCAACATACCGATACATCTGTGATAGGCCAATATTGGTCGATAATATCAGGAAAATGATATATCAGTCGCGCTCTAATCAAAGTCTACAGGTTAATGATTATGTTTAGTCTGGGACTGGGCAATATATCGATTATTATAGTGTTATCGTGATATGACATTCATCATCTTAGATTTTGGATATCGTTATATTGTGATATGGCATAAGTGTTTTATTTTCCTGGTTTTGAAGGAGGCATTACAGTAAAGTGATGTCATTTTCTAAACTGTCCAGACTGTCCACATCCACATCACTGATGATTATTTATAAAAATTCCCATTGCGTTAATATTTTGTGTAAGCTATGGATGCAGCCGATACCGATACGGTCGATAATTACCGACTTCTCATGGACGATACCGATAAGATGACCAATAGTTAAACATTTTGGTATTTTAAAAAGAAGCTCACAACCTGTAGTTTCTGCACGCCTGAGGGTAAGACAGGCTAAGATTTCCACGCACACCGGCGTCGACACGTCTGGCTCTCTAGTCTAAACTGTGGATCTAACAAAGAAAACCAGGATACAGCGTCAGAGTCAGAGACCTGTGACCTCCTGTGACAGCTGCTCGGGTATAAAAATGACCTGTGTCTACCACGTCGTGGGGCCGATAGAGCGTGAGCACAAGAGACTTCTGCCAGTCGAGCCAGCTAACTTCTGGCTAACTTGAATGGGAATTAAATTAAGTAATCACGCTGCTATCCTAGACTTTTCTAATGTTATCAGACAGAATGACTCAAATTATGATAGCGAAGCGAGTCACTTTGATGGGGTTGTGACGCTTAAAAAAAAAAAAAAAAAAAATCAACTTTAAAAGGTGCAAACCTGCAGATCGTGTTGATGCTGTGCTTGTCGGCTCTAATTTCACAGATACGGAAAAATAGCTGATAATATAAAAATCACAAATTTTAAGGAATGTATTGGCCTGATATGTATCATGCATCAGAGTGAAAGTACCAATAATCATCCCTTACAATATTGTCATAGCATCGATATCGAGGCATTCGCCCAAAAATATCACGATATTCGATCTTTTCGCCCGCTTCTAAAATTCATGAGGCACTTTTGAGGAGATTTCAAAATAGAAATATTCATATTGTTTGTTGTTATATGATTCTCAGGCCACAGACTCATTTGCTAATTGAAACTAATCCAATCAAATGAGGAGTATTTACAAGCTGTCAGTTGTGAGGACAGATAAACACAACTATCTGTGCAGTTTGCCAAATGTGACCATAAATTCCTCAGTTTAATGGTAAAACTGAGTCTCCATCTCTTTCCAAACAGCGTGAGCACTGAGGTTTTGGTTTTCATCTGGGTCAGCTCATCAGGACGGTGTTTCTATCCAGTGTAAGACTAATGCAATTAGGCGTCTTGGTGAATAATGGTGCTGTCACACACACTCGCTGCCTCAGCACCAGGCAGGCGCCCACAGTGCCCGACTTGTTGAGAATGATCTCTGTGTTCACGACTGGCCTGGTCGACCGGGTCCACTTTCATTATCATAAAACCGTCCACACACAAAGACAGCAATTGTCCCCGCGGTCTTACTGTGTCCCCCTGACTTTGTGCCATATGCTGGATTTAACAGCTCTCAGTCAGTTTATGGCTCCATTAATCGAGTCTATGACTCCAGCTCATATAGAGCAGAGTAAAAAAAACACACAGGAGACTGTAAGTGATCTGGTTCAGGCTCGTTAGGAAGAGTTTGTAGGCTGCATTAGAAAACACACGTCTCTCTGTTTGCTGGAATAAGACGCTGAATGTGACAGCGGACAGCGATCGGGACTGTCACCCATTGGGCGAGAGCTGTTTCAAGTTGGACAATTGGGAACACGCTGTCCACGAAACGTGCCTATCTAAATATAAGTCACTCACCTGTGTTCATGTAAAAGGTCGCAGGCTGCAGTTCCCACTAAAGTATCCCCATGGATGTGTGCTGCCCGGGCTTTGTATCCACATAGAGTCCAATGACACGGGCGTGCGGTGCGGACTGTCCTCCTGGTGTGTCAGCAGACTGGAGTGCAGGGCGCCTGTGCGCTGAGGAGGGGAGAGACGCGCACACACACACCAACAAACACACACACGCACCAACACACACACGCACGCACAAGCGAGGAGATGCAGGCGGCGACCACCCCGCGCACCCTGATCGCAATTAACCGAGGCAAGCCGTGAGAGCCGAGTGCTCTCTGGGTAAAAAAAAAAACAAAAAAAAAAAACTCCTTGGAGCCTCCAGCGCGTTTGCGTCTCCGCCTCGGCCGGTGTGCTGCGGTGCTGTCCCCGCAGGACCTCCGCCGGGAGCGCGGTGCGCTTCTCCCCGTGCGTCACATTCAGGATCACCGAGGCTCTGCGCGGCGTGAAATCGTGGCGTGACCGGGGAAATTACATTCGCAGAATCAATCAGACGGGATAGAAATGTGCGGGGTTTGCCTCGTCTCAATTATAGGAGTGCTGTAGAGGAGAAAACGACAGTGAAGAGGTGTTTATTTACGTTTACTGTTCAGCAACGTCGCCGCTTTTAATTCCAACATGGTTGAGAAACTGACCTTCACAACGTGTGGAGCCAATTTTCAAAAAACATAAGCACGGGTTCATCGGCTTAATCAGAGTTGGTGTCGCAAATGGAAAACGGAAGCTGTTTTGCATTTTCTTTTGAAGTTTGTTGTGTGCGTGTGCGTGCGTGCGTGAGAGAGAGTCAGTCACTTTCTCTCACACAGCGCCATCTCGTGTTCCCATCCTGACATTGCACTTGTTCCATCACAACATCACTGTGCTCTAACAAGGGAGGCAGTGATTTATGTCGTGCTTTATTATCCATCCTCAGTTTCTATACTTACTTACCCTGCTTATTGTAAATCACAGCAACAATATAAAGTCCACGTATCTTCACTCTTTCTTTTTATCTGACACGTGCAAAACATCCGAGGGACGCGGTGACACCGAGCAAAATGCGCCTAAGATGAATATTCACTTGACACACGGCTCATTAATTTAAAAACACTGAAGCAAGACATGTCGACAGCTCCCACTGCTCCTCTGTAAAGGAGGGAGCGTCTGGGTAATTTGAGGATGACATCTCCATCTATTTCACAAATTATCCGGGCTGTTTCTGAGGTGCATCTCATTCACGGCGCGAGAAATGAAAAGAGGATGGATGTGAACTCGTATTTATATTTCTAAATAAAAGACCTGCTTGACATTTTTACTACCAGCTCTGTAAGCTGTTACATTTTGTTGCGCTGTCTGTCTGATGGGGACATTTTCTCCTGGCTGGGAGTCAGAGAGCCTTCATTACAGCAGATACCTTCACACAGTTTGTTATTGTTAAAGGAAATTCAGTCATTATGTTCAGAAGATTTCATATTCAAGACCACATCGTTTGTCTTCCCAGTTCTTGCACTATATCAACCCTGGATGAATAGAAGTTGTAGCACATATAAGCAGTTGTAAGAAGACAATAATGTGTTCGTCACCAATTATAATTCCTGATTGTTAACACAGTGTAACATAGCTGTGATCACATCCACTGATTTATGATTACACACATTAAAGGATAAGTTTCGAAGTCCACAAAACATTTCTGGAGCCGCTGCATTGTCCTAAACAACTGAAGTAGATGGGGACTTGTTTTCAAATGTAAAAAAATCCAACTGAAAAAAAAAAAAAGATGGCTTCATACAGCTTGTCCGGTGTCATCTAAGTATCTGGAAGATCCCAGATTGATTTGAAAAGACAACATTTACACCCTCGATGTGCGATGGAGCTCGTGCACCCACTCCAGACAGGGTGTGTGCTAACGCTTTTAGCTTAGCAGCTAAAAGTGAAGATTTCAGTAGTAAATAAGGGTGTAAATAACATCTACGTCTACAGTACATCCCATTTCTCTTAATTGCATCTTTTCCTTGCGTCTTATTCCCTCCCACCGAGGATTGGTGGAGAGGCTTGAGGAAACCATGTGAAGGGTGAGGAAATATGTTTTAAGAGAACTTAGATGTACCCTTGGATTACACCTGATGAGCATTATGGAGCCATTTTATGTTGTTTTTGTCAGTTTTTTGTTGATTGGTCATTCATGTCCTGTTTTACTTTGCAGTTATGTATCCTCTTGTGTCTTGTTGTCACTTTCCACAAGCTGCTTACCTGCGTTCTCAAGGTGCGTCTCATTTATCTTATTTGTTGTTTCCTGGTCTCCTCTCTCCTCCTGTGGTTTCCTTGCGCCTCTCAACGAATCCTTGGTAGGAGGGACTAGGACGCAAGTGAGGGAAACGTAGATGCAATTTAAGGGAGATGTGATGTACCCTTAATGTTCTGTTTCCCTCCTGAGCTCCTCCACAGTCTGATTTCCCCCACACCTGTTTCACATCTTCCTGCTCCCAGTGTGTCTCCAGCTGCACCTCATTCCCTCCTTAGTTTAGTTTGTATTGTGTTTTTCTCCTCACTCTTCATCAGTTCCTCTGCTGTCTTCATGTGTCTCCTGAGTTCCTGTTCTGTTTCCCCGTGTCAGTCTGGTTCTCCGGTCTTGTTCTACTCCTCGTGTTCCCAGAGCTTAATTGGTTTGTACTTTATTTACTTTTGTATTTTTTTTGGTCTTCTTAATTCTTGGATTTGCCTCTGCCTGCTTTCTCTGTTTTTGAATCCTTTTGTACTTGCATTTTGGATTTTGTATTGTTTGAGTTTGCACTATCAGCTTATTATAAAAGCTCTCTTTTTGTTTCAACCCGCCCGCCTTTCTGTGTCTTGCATTTGGGTCCCTTTTTCTTTAACGGTAACAGTTAGCAAAGTGCCTTCCTGCAAAACCACAGATAAGTTCAAACTAAATCTTTCTTTATGTTGCAACCTTATCTCTGTGTAGGTTGAATTTTCTAATTCCTTCTTCTTTTTCATTGTGCTTATGCTCTGCTTACGTTTCGGCACAAAAACCACTTGGTCAGGGTTGGGAAAACATCACGTTTTGACCTAAAATCCCAGTTTCAGTCGTCACAATCACGGATGGAGAGTCGAACTGCAGTCGAACCTCGTTGCTTGTATTATCACCACAACTGTCTCCACTGCCCTATGATGTGAAAGTCATCTAATAAGCATTTAATGTGATAATGTGATAATGTCAACCTTGGACTTATCTTGTTTGCAGAAACATTAACTGCTAAGATGATACCCTGGTGACTTTTAAAACGTCCCCATCTGCTTCAGTTGTTTAGGAGAATGTTGCCACGCTGTTTTGCTTCACCTGATTCCTTCAACATGGAGGTGAGTAATGACTGAATTTTCATTTTTGGGTGAACTGTTCCTTTAATAGTAGTTCCCAGCTGTATGGTGAGAATTATGACCTAGGCAGCAGCTGGATTTTAGCACACTTTAAGCACTTACAGGGTAAGAAAGAAATGCAATCATCAGGTGTGCCTGCCCTAACCCAGCGCAGTGCCACAGTGAATAAAGTCATATTAGACCTGAACCTTGAGGGAAGAAACATAACAGTAAGTCTTAAATATCTTGACAAGGAAACATAACTTTTAAACAGGCAATAGAAAAATAATATGCCCTATTATTGTTAATCTGCCACCTATGCAAAGGCAACTCTGTGGGGGTTTCTACATAATGGCGCCCTATGAATCAAGCACTAAAAGCTTTACTGGCTTGCTGTGGTCCACTCACCCTACTTTCAAACAGTAGGAGGTGCTGTCTGATTTCAGATCCATCTTGCAGAGACAGGGTGATTTGTCATGGAGAGAAAAAAGAAGTAAAAAAAAAAAAAAAAACACCACTAACGGTGTGTAGGTCAGCCATCAGTCATGATGATGTGGCTTTAACACCATAAGGTGCACTGCCGGATATGACACAGCCATCAAATAGGAGAAGGAATTGTGATTGCGTCAATACACTCGAGGGATATGATTAACACAGTTAGATCTGCACTAAATCACAGCTGGACAAGCTGAGAGAGAGAAGCACTAGGTGTGAGATTTCCTCCTGTGTGTGTGTGTGTGTGTGTAGATGTATTTATGGCAGAGTGAAAGATGTGGGGGTAGAAAGAGAATTATGTGTTAATTTTGGTTTAATTCAATGAGGTTATGCATATGTATTCATATAATTTATTATTTAAGGTGCGATATGTACACATTGGCCATCTGTCTGATTCATACCCATACAAGTACGGGGCAGCATATCACTCTGCTGACCAGAGAGCTAATTGCTGCTAATTTTAGCTGCCGTTAGTTAGGTAGCTCAGTTAACCATGGTACTACTAGCTGACTCTGGGAGCTCATAGCACTGGTGTTTTCAATGCTTGCTGGTTAACTTAACCGCACTCGGCGGCACTTCACTGTAACTGGCTCGCTCAAGCAACCCTTCGACTCTGCGTTGTGTGAAGACTGACGAACAGGAGGCTTGTGTGTCATTAATGCCGCAGTTTATTATCTGGACAGGAACAGAATATGTACTGGTCAGTTATGCAGTTGGCTCGGTGAGGCGGCTCACACACAGCACACTACAAAGGATGTCACTCATAACACTTATTATAAACATTTCCACAACCCATAGTGCATACATGTTCATAAAGAAGGGCATACTGTCATTAATACACAGTATTTGTTTACCGTGATGCACTCGACAACTCACCTCGGGCACGTCTCTCATTACCTGGCAACGTTTCCTGCTAGTGGCATTCGTTTACCACCTCTGAGAGAGGTACCTGAACTGCATGCATGTGTTTTCATTGTAACATAATCATTTCTAAACTCAAATCGAGCTGGAGATCAGAGGTGGCACACACAAGTACACACATTCTTTACTCAAGTAGAAGTACTGATACTGTACTGTGTGAGAACAGACTCTGGTTAAAGTAGAAGCACTGATTCAACTTCTTAACTCAAGTAAAATTAAAGTACAGGCTCTGAAATGTACTCAAAGTATAAAAGTAAAAACTATCCCTCCTGAAGGACATTTCTACTGGCCATCTCTGTGCAAAGCTAACTGAACCTCACATCATAATAATGTAAATCAAAGACTTGTAAACTTAAAGGTAAAATCAGCGGGATTATTTCAAGCTGTTCGTGAATGCACCAGAAAGATTGTTGATTGTTGAGTCTCATTCCCAGTACGGCAAAGTACAACTTTGTGGTACTTGTTCTTTTTTGAGGTACTTTATACTTCCACATCCACTACATTATGGAGGCAAATATTGTACTTTTTACTCACTACATGGACATGATAACTTTAGTTACTGGTTACTTTTCTGATTGCATGCTGCATCAGAGCCAAATGAGTGAATTTTTAAAAAATGTACTTACTTAATCGACAATCAGATTATAAAAAACACTGATCCAGATATTCAGAAAATGCTTAACATCGCATCTTATAATTGGCGAGGCCGACTATTGGTCAACCCATAGTATGCAATATTTACATACATGTAAAGATATGTAGGTATAGTTTACTTTTACTTGTACTTTTGATACTTAAGTACATTTAATATCAAATATATAAGACTTTTACACAAATACTTTTCATATGACTTTCACTTTTAGTATTTCAACACGACATCTTTATTTTTACTAAAGTACAGTTTTTGGGTGCATATTACAACACTGACAAGTACGGAATATTAAAAGACATGTTAAGAGCTCATCATCTTTAGGGACATTTAAGAAGGAAACTTATCACATTTAATTAAGTCAAATGTTTTATTGTACATAGATATTTTATCTTTTTTTGTCTGTATTTAGTTTTTGATGTATCCTCCCAAATTATGTCAATTACGTTCATTTTATTTTATTTTTGTAAGGGAAGTTGTTCCCTTGTATAAGCCTGATGGTTTCTTGACCTCTCCTGACACATCTCTTATCTTTTAATTATCTGATTTAATGTAATCCTATGTGCGTGCAAATCAAATATTTATAAAAATCGAGCTGGAAGTTACTATTAGCGATGGCAAATTCACAAAAACATTGCCTGCTCTGAAATCAGCCATGGTCTCCACACCCCCATTTGCTTTGGCAGACACAATGTATATCATCTCTGCTTGTCCGGGAGCATTCAAGCTTAACAAACACCTCTCATACTTAATGGCACTGAAACAACGAGAGATGACACCGGGGTAACAACTACAATTACTCAGCTGTGGAACGTCTCTCTCTTCTTTCATGCACAAACAAACATGGCTTAACGTTCTCTGCAATCAATTTCACTGCATTTTAAAAACTTTTTCCTGATAAATGTTGATTGAAGACATATTCGGCTCGTGTCTGCTTCCACATGCCAGAGCTCACAGCAGGTTCGCCTCTCATTAAAGTAACTTCTGCGGTGGCTTGATCTTCTTGAAAGCTGCAGTCGTCTTTGATTACCTCTCAAGCAAGGAGCAATGGTTTGACATTTTCTTTTTTGATGTTTACTTATCAAACATGAAAGCAATTTCTTGTACAAACCTAACAATAAGTTCCTTTATCGCCCACATGATAAGACTACAGAGGCTGAAAGTGTTGTGATGTCCACTGTACCTGCTCAAACAAATAAAACACATATCCACATGCACACTGAACTCCTTCACGGTGTTTACCACCGTGCATTTACTGTAGATGCAGAGTGGTGATTTATATTAGAGAGCACATTTCCATATATCTTTCTTTGAAGATATATGGCTTTGCTTTGAAGTGAATGTATTATTTTGAACAATGGAGGCGAAGGAGACATTGGACGGAGCAGACTGGAGTTGGAATACTAATAGGAGATTTAGTATTAAATAGCTTACAGAACAAGGATTACGTTTGCCATGCTCTGTGAGTGTTGTTCTGTTTTGTATGTAATTAAACAAAAAAAATAAAATAAAATCTCATGCAGAACAGCCACTGAGGACGACAAGCCACCATGCAACGCCATATTTCCATTTATTTTATATAAGTATCATGAGGTGTGTCATAATCAAATTTCATCCCTGGCGTCTCTTGTAATCAGTCAAGGACCCTTCATTAATGCAGTTCATACAAACGCAGTAAAAATACGTGAAAATAAGATACAAAAAAAAGTCATAAATATGCTGCAGAGACAGAGAATGAAGGAGAACGTGAAGATCAAATAACATAAGAGAAATTGGATGACAGTTATACAAAAAGACAAGGTTAAAGCAGATACAGAGCAGCTTTTGAAGAAATCTACTGATGAGCTTCCCTCAGATCCCCACAGGAACCCGTTCCAGGTGATTAAAGGCACTTTTAGCTGTGTATTTGATATTTTTTCTCTATCAGAGCTGAGATCCCTATCGACAATGTGAAAGAGGTTATTCACAAACCCACAAAGAATTATCAACTAAATCTGCAGCTGCACTCGACTTTCCATGGCTTTATAGCGAGTTTCAGCTCATTGTTTAGCCGTCCGGCTGCAACTTTACTGTGTCAGCTCACTGTCAGTGCTCTGCATAGGTGTCATTTACAATGTGGATGCTGGTGTCCCCACCACTTTCATAAACAGCCTGTGTGTCCACCCCCCCCCCCCCCACCCCCCCACCCCCCAATTATTTTTTAAAGGTGCACTATGTAACTTTTCCCCCCTGTAAAACTTGTGGTAATACAGTCGTATATTCTTGAACTGTTGGTGGACTGGATGAGCAATCGATCGTCTTTGTTCTCACCCAACTCCAGGTGAAAGCATCCAGGTACTTTGCCCTTGCGTCATGCCCCCGCCCGCTAATTTAACTGGCGGTAAATGCAAATTCTGACAGCTTTGCCAATTTAATAGCATAAAATAAGATCACCATAAGGATTTTTAGCTAATAGGAGCCCAAAGCTGATGGCCAGACAGGCAAGAAATCATGTTATATTGTAGTTGATGTATGATTGCCGTTATTATATAGAAAGAAATAGTGGATGACGACTGTCCTTTCAGTCCCACTCTCCATCAAAGTGGACTAACCTGACACAAATAACTACCTTGTTAAATGTCCAGGTAATTTTTCTGCACTCTATCATCTTTTCTGTCATTAAGTGACTTTATTTAGCTGTTTTATATCCGTCTAATGTGATGTAACTGTGTAACTGTAGTGAAACAGAGTCTCTACTTAGCTGTTTGTGCTCAGTAAAGTGACCGTTAACTGCGAGCCGAGCCGAGAAGAAAGCAGGTTGGGTTTAGCTCCACTTCCAACGTTACTTTATGCTGTTTGCAAGGTTCATTATAAAAAGGAAGGTCAGCTCAATGTATGTAAACTACTGTCATAAAGCACCCTCCGCTTTCAAGTGGAGAGGCTATTAAACCAAACTCCATTTAAAAAGCAGGTGTTTTATGGTCGGAACTTATTTTTTCACAGTAAAAACTGTAGTTACAACTTTAAAAAGACTCTTTTTTGATAAACTTTGATCTACAGACACAATCGGCACACATATCACATTCACTTAGTAACATCATTAACTTACCTGTGATGAGGTTTACCATTTCTATCCTCTCTGTGGATGGCTTGAAGCCACAGAGCTCTTCTCATACTGTCCTTTGGTAGTAAAAGTAAGTAAGAATATCACAACCTCTTTGGGATCTTTTAGGCATCTTGCTACTAGGTGTTTTCTGTTTGGAGCCAGCTCTTAGACAGCGTTAGTTAAAAATATCTTAAAAATTGATCTGATATACTATATCCCAATATGTTTCCCTGCTGTAATTATCTACTCTTGACGTCTTATCTCCCACCAGATCACCTAAAATCACATGCTGAATGTTGAAGACCATTTACAATTTTTTTTTTTTCATCCGACCTTTAGTTCAACACAAAGTGACGCCCTTGTTGCTCTCGTAGCGTTGTTTTCAGCCGCAGCAGGCCGCTATGTACAGCCAAAAACTCTATAAAACCCACTCTGCTCAGAAACAACCAGCAGACAGACACAATTGGCGACTGGCTGGTGAGGGTAGTGGAGCGCTGAGCAGCTAAAGAGCCAGATTTTTCCTTCAGGAGATGGTGGAGAACAAAAGCGAGCTTAAAGCAACATTGTGTAATAATTTTACCTAAAAATGACAGTGTCAAAATCATTTTGACGGTACACTGACTTGTAGACGGGTGATTGGTGTCTCGGTCAGTCCCACTCTACGCCCCAGTCGCTTGTATTTGCACTATGTAACTTGAGTGGGAGGGTAAGAGCTCAACATCTTCTCCTGAGAGAAATGCATAACGCTTTATGAAACTAAGTCACACACCACCAACTATGTCTATGAAACTGGATCATATTTTTGGTTTTCCCTCTGAAAACGTCTTCTGGCACCTAACCATGCAGAAATACTATTTACAGACTCACCTGTTGCTAAATAACCGCTAACTATACTTGATACTTTTACCTACTTACTTACTTTTACTTTGTGTGTTTGAGTTGTCTGTCTTTGCTGTGCACTGGTGTTCACAGAAGTAATCATAACTATTTACCTATGTGTCACCTTAAATATATTTACTCCCTATACGTTCCTCCATGTTATGTCCACAGAGCAGTGATGATCCCCCCAAAGGAAGTAATGTAATATGAAATGATTGCATGTATCTTAAATCCTTACATCATCTGAATTCTGAGGAGCATTGATGGCCTGGTGGCTGAGGAGGCGAAGGTCGAATCCCACCAACAGCCAGTAAAGAGTGACTAAGAAAGTGAATTATGAATGGTCTCGCCTCTCAGCTATCATCGATGTGTCCTTGAGCAAAGCTGGCTTGCGCAACACTGCATGAACGTGGCTTAAAGGTGTATAACTGTGAGCACAGTAAACATATTATTTACTAAAGTCACAAAGCTAGATAGCACAGAGGTGTGACCTGATATTAAACATCTCATACACATTTACCATGGTAAAAGTGCAGAAAGTTACACCTTTAACATAGTAAATGTGGTGTTTTTAAAGCAATGTCACTGCACCATACATCTTAATTATTTATAGCTTTAAACTGACTCCACAGATTTGAGAGGACAGTGAAAAGCTAAAGACATCCTTTGTCGTCAGATTTAAACAGTAATTTTAACAGTAATCTTACCTGAAACATCAAAAAATCCTATATTTAAACCTAAAGAAAGGACTTTAAAGCATTGTATCAGAGCCTAATGGATGCAATACTTCCTGTAAGACCCTCCATGGTTTTATAGAAGAGACGGATCATAACTGCATGTCTCTCATTTAATATTAAAAAGTCTCCTCCTGCATCCAGATGAATGAAGCTTTGTTCAAACTGTGTTCCAGTTTTAATCCAACTATTTAAAAATTAAGATTTCATGAAGGCCCTAATTTCCATTTTTACAAACTCGAATGTGTTTTTAATGTCTTAATAACAAGACAGCCGCTGTGGCTCTAGGTCATACGTGCCTTACTTCGGTGTCGGTAAAAAAACAAAGCTGAGGATGAGATCATAGCAGATGTGAGAGGAAGTGCTCCTCCAGGCCATGTCTAGGAAGGCCAAAGGATACTATGTCATCCGCAGGTGCACAAATATGCAATGTAGGCAACATTATGACGGTATGGTTTCTAGTGATGTGGTTGGAAACAGCCTGTAGGCAGGAACATGATCTGATAAGCATGGTGGAGAGTGTGGGAAGTTCTGGCATTCATTTCAAAGAAGTGCGAAAGAGGGAATGAGAACTTAAAACTCTGTGGTAATTACAGGGAACAGGGAAAAACTATTCTTTTTGTATTCTGCATAATTAAAGATACAATATGTAACATTTTTGCAATAAAAAGTCTAAAAAACAACTAGACCTTCAGTTTGTTGTGACGTTCATTGAGCTGTCCATCCATCCATTGCCTGTAACCGGTTATCCTTTGCAAAGGATATATTGGGCGAGCGGCGGGGTACACCCTGGACAGATTCATCACAGGGCTGACATATGGGGATAAACAACCGTTCACACTCACACCTACAGGCAGTTTAGACAGTCTTTGGATTGTGGGAGGAAGCCGGAGTGCCTGGAGAGAACCCAGCCGAGGAAACAGTGCTAACTACTCCACCGCCATGCTGCCAGTTTATTGAGTTGTGTATCTACATTATCCAAAATGTTTCTAACGTCCATTAAACGCAGAGAAATTGATAAAGGTGCATCTCATTTGGTCGCCTGTCGCTATAACTTCTGGGAGAGAGTCAGACGGTGAGGAAGGATGTCGGTTAACATGACAAAACAGAATATGAATATGACTTGAGTCCCTGCTTGAGTCATGTCAGATGGATTTTCATCAGCAATGTTCATCTCTGCAAACCACAGATATGTTGAAACTTTACATTTCTCTTTGTTGCAACTTTACGTTTCTTTAAGTTCAATTTTATCTTGTGATAATGCTGTGCTTTTGTTCTGGTTGGGTTTAGGCACAAAAACCACTTGGTTATGGTTAGGAAAACATCATGTTTTGGCTTAAGGTACCTGTTTTGGTCGCCACAAACACGACTGGAGATGTCCTTGATTTTGATTTGAATAGTGCTGAATTTGTTTTGGAAGTAAGTGAAAGAAAGACACAACATATTTTTAGTTCTGTTTTTCTTCTTTAAACACAGCTGGTAATGTATGTAAGATTAAGAACTGTAAAATGTTGATGGTGCAACAAGTTAAACGTTGTTTTAGTGCTGTACTTTATCACCAGACTACACAGCAGCTTCGCTCCTCTGGCTATGAGACCCTCAATTCATTCTCAACACCACGCCATGACAAATAGTTATAATTTCATGACTTAATTAACCTGAATGAGTCGGAATCCCACCTGGTGACGGGCATTAAGAATAACTAACTTACTGTGCTAACTAATCTTCTCGCTTATGGTCTCGTTTGCTTAAGTAGGTCATATAGAGGCATCAGTAATAAACTGAGACTGTCTCATAACCAGTTTAAAACTCCTTGTAGTACATTTAACAATGTAGAAACAGCTCCTGTTATCCCACGCTACTCAAGTCTTTGGTTTTGGTTAGATTGAGAAATGAAATACTGTTTGTTTAAAGTCCTGCAAATAATCTAATTGATGTGACAAAATAAAGAGCAGATTTAATAATGTAACTTGTATCGTAAAAAAAAAAGGGTGAAATAATCCTTTCACATAACTCACTAATAACTTCCTATCCCAGGACCCCATCAAAGCCCCCGACTATAACTTCAGAGATGGGGCTATCTGCTGAGTCTCATGTATCAGGTATGATGAGCACCTTCAAACAGCTTTTGATCTTGAAAGTGCACTGAGGAGGGTGAGCAGGTAATGAGATCTGTGCTGGAGCACATATGGTAGTTTTACACAATACCGCAACAGTGTGGCAACACTGACTACTATTATGAAATTCCTTTGTAACTTTGAAAGTACTGAAAGTTGTGAACCAAAAAGAGCCTGATTATCAATATTTAAGTATGAATACATTAGCAACTTCATATAACTTAAGATCCACACTCGAGGAACTGCATAATGAGACCCTCACATACTTGTTTGTGTCACAATTATTGAGAGCAAAGGACAAACGTTTTGTCCCACGTCAGGCCTTCATCGGCGCAGATGATTAGCAGTGAAAAAAGCCTGACCTACAGGATAAAGAATGTTTGTAACTGTGCAGCCAACAAAAGGACAAAACAATTACCAAGAGAGACTCAGTTAGGGAGCTGGTTAGCGTGCCAGTTTGTGCCTGTTTCTGCGCCCTGGGCTTTAATCATTGAAACCATTGTTTATTCATCAGTTTTTAACCCTTTGCTGTACCATGAAGTTTTTGCTGGGCACATGCTCAGCATGCATTCATCTAGAAGCTAACTAGCATAGCCACAATATTCTGCTGCTGGCAATTTAACAGCTGAAGGGGGGATTAGGGCGATTGAACCTCAACATGTTTTAGTAATGCCTTAAGTGTCTCAGTATCAACACTTTCAGGTTGTTTACTTATACTTTGATTTGATAGTTCATGATGTTAATCTGAATTCTGCCAGTTTTACAGTTTTATTTAAGCATAACATTTGGCTTCTTTAATTCATTTAAAAAAACTTTTTCTAAAAATCATCTAACTATAAAGGAATCTCTGTATGTCTGTCTGTATGTTATTCACATATCTCAAGAACCTTTTATCCAGTCTTCTTCCAGACTACACATTTGTCAGGTTTACTGCTGAGGACCCACGGACCCAGTGTCGAATTTGGTGCAATTTGGACGTGTGTTGCATAAATTTAAAAAAAAAATCTTATATAAAAGAATAAAGAGCGTTCACCGATCTGTGCAGCAGCTGGGGGCATGACTTCAGCGCTCTGGCTTCATGGCTCTGCAGACTGAAGCTGGGCTCACATGTGGTCCCTCTCACGTGATCTCATGGGGAAGCAGATGTAAACAAAATGGAGATTAGCGTGGTGGTGCTTCAACTTCCTGTAGTAGTGTGTTGCAGTGAGAAAAAAAACAAAAGCTAAAGGTGTCTGGATGAGTGGGGAGACGTGGTCAACGCAGGTTTTCTAATTCTTCGGCGAGAACTCCAAATATTCAACGAGACCTGGAGGTGAGATTTCTAGTTTCTGTCAACAGTATTATGCTAGCTAATGCTAGCCTCAAGGGCTAGAATACAAGGGGATTAGCATGGCACAGCAACTTGCTCAGTAAGACGTAGCCGTGATAAAAAATTAAAATAAAAAACAAAAGCAGAAGGTTAAAGGAGTCTGGATGAGTGGGGAGACGTGGTCAACACAGGTTTTCTCATTCTTCAGTGAGAACTGAAAGTGAGATATTAAGTTTGTCAACAGTAGTATGTTAGCTAACATTAGCCTCAAGGGCTACAATGTTGACCGTTGCTTGGCAGCATCTTCAGCTGCTCCAGGATGCCTCTCTTCTTGGTTGTTGTGGTGCGGCTTGGAAAGTATCCAGATTTTACATTGTAAATATCAAACATGTTTGATATTATCAGGGTGGCCCCTATGAGTTTGTGAGCAGTTCAGGAGGCTTGATCTGTAAACCCCTCACATTACCAGATAATCTGTGCCAAACTGCATGTTATAAACCGGTACTGCACTAATAATTATTAAAGTCAAGTATTGTTTGGCACTGGTACTGAAAATCATGTTTTGCAGCTGCACTTGTATCAAATTTTAAACAATACAGAGCTTTACTGGGGAGTCATCAATTCACTGCATTGATAGTGGATGAAAGACTGATGACCCCCTTTTCACAAGCCCACAGACTTTAGGATATCAGAGTTGTTGCGTAGATTATTTTCCACCAGCAAGCAAGTCTGAGTGTTCACAGGTCTTTGCAGTTTGCATTCAGCCATAATCTAAATACTCAGAATTCTGGTTGAAGTACTACAAATATTTTCAGGACGGGCGCTGATCATTCATACAAATACAAAAGTCTTTGCACCATCACTGCAGCACTGCTCTAAATCTTCGCTTGGTATTATACTGCAGAGTGAAAAAAAAAAAGGAAGCAGCGGTGTAATTTACATCTGTAAGAATAAAAGCAATTCAGGCAGATGAATAGAACAAATACATTATGATTTATATTCTATAACACACATCTGAGTCTGGGGGGATAAAGGCAAAAAAAAGGGAAAAAAAAGATTCTCAAGGTTTTGTTTGTCTGCACATGCCTATACACATTCCAGGAATGTGGAGAATGGCGAGCGGGCGACAACAGAGGCCTTGTATTTTGTAGGTCTATCTCCTGCCCACCCTGTAGATTAGCCTCTTATCTGTTAAATGAGACAGTGCCGACAGATTTGGACAACAGGACTTTGGCATCGGCCCCACGCTCCCTGCACTGAGAGCTTTGCTGTATCACAGAGAGTCCCTGTGCCAGAGCTAAGCAGCACAGACAGCCTTGGACCAAGCAGTGGGTGGATACGGGGAGCCACATAATAGGCAGCTACAGATGCTGCTATTCCTTCTCCTTGAACGCAGCTGATGATTTCTTTTCTCCTGGTCGTCTCTTATCATAGATATGACGATAACATGGGATTATGAGTGATACACCTGAGAATCTAGATTTAATTCACACTTTCCCCTATATCACCTGGATGGACGTGTGGCTTTGATTTCCGTAGCTGTTGCCTCGTTCAATCTCACTCTGCGCCGTTGCCATGTGACCAGCCAGGTAATAAGGCAGGCTGAAATGCATCCTGCAGTTCTGACTCATGATTTGATCTAGCTTGTAGTCTCCCTCACCCTGGGCCAGAATTGATAGGTAGCATTAAGTATACACCTGGGACCCGAAGTTGGGTCTCGGCGCTTTCTCCCTATTTCCATCGTCCCCAAGCCCAGGGCGACATTAAGCAGGAGCGCTGTTCCACACACTTGGCAGCCCATGCAAACTAAGTGAGACAGAGCTGCCTGCAACGTTAGGCGTGAGTGCCAGTCACCGTCAGGTTCAATGGACAAACGTGGAGCACATTCCTGAGACCTTACACGTTGTTTGCTAGTTAATAAATCTCAGGCCGCCGAGGACAGAAAGAACAGGAAGGTGATGATTATCTCGACTGGAGGTAACAGGAGAGGACACAGAGTCAGGTTACACTGAACAGGCTTGTCACTCTGTGCAGAGACATGACTCCCAGGATATACCAGATATGTAGGCCACACACTGAAGGTAAGTCTGACAGGTACAGTTACGTACCTGTAAGGACTGTATGAAGTAAGAAGATTTAAGAAGTAGTAAGTGAGAGATCCTTTACTTACACAAAAGTACTAAGTACATACCCTGCACGCAAAACCTTATTTGAGTAAAGTATTATCAGCTAAATTTACGTAAAATATCAAAAGTAAAAGTACTCATTGTGCAGTATAAAGGTCACGTCACTGTTTTACAATCGGATTAGTACTGCTACATTAATCAGTTTGCTGCATTTTGCTGTAGATGTTTAAGGTTGGGCCAATGTTAACCACTTTATATACTACTGGTTAGTTTAATCTGAAGCAATACATCATATTCTATAAGATCATAATATGTTCTGATGACTGAGTAAGTAAGAGATTGAGTAAAGTAAGTAGTAACTAAAGCTGTGAGGTCAATGTAGTGGAGAGGAAAGTACATTATTTTCCTCTGAAATGTAGTGAAGTAGAAAGTATAAAGTAGTATAAAAAAGTGTAGTACAAGTACCTTAAATTTGTATTCGAGTACAGCACTTGACAAAATGTACTTGGTTACTTTCCACCCCTGGAGTCTACAACCATGCTAGCATCTCTGTGAGGCTCTAATCGCCTCCAATGATGTTACCCAGTGGCTAAGCTGCATTGTGGGTAATGTAGGCACCAGGTTTTGAAATGTAAGACAAAAGCGTGGAATAAAAAAGGAGATATCTCTGTTTCTGCTGTATTGATTTTCATCAAACTGCCCACAATTTTATAGTGCAACGCTAGACCAGTGGACTGCTTTTCAAAATCTGGCGGCTACATTACCCACAATGCAACTCAGCTACTGAGTGACCAAATTGGAGACTTCCTCTGGAGACACAAAGGGCTTTATACTACTCGTATGCAGTAATACTCCCCAAGACCTGTAAACACTCTTCAATGTGTAAAAGTGATGGCAATCCATCAAATATTTGTTGAGATACTTTAGTCTGGACCAGAGCAATGGTGCTTGCAACGCTCATGCATGCAGATTTGTTTTGTTCACCCGCCATGTCACAGTCCCATCATTGTTATCCTGCCAACACTCCATTCAAATGAATTCTTTCTCATTGAGGAAGAGTCATAACTGAACTTAACTAGGTCATAGCTATTAAACTGATGACGTTGCTCCAAGTAGGGAATTGCTGAGAACTGGTATCATAGTTGATATGTGTAAAGGGTTTCCAAGGACTAAAACTCAGGGCTGTGTAATCACATTACTGCTGATGGATTGGGTTAAGGGTATTTGACACGACTGGTAAAGAGACACAGTACACATTAAGGGGGTATTGAGAAGGTTTTGATTTGATTTCTGCTCTTCATTGGGGTCATCCTGTGGCCATTCCATTTGCTGATTTCTATATTTGCTGATGTGTCTGAGAATCATTACGCCTGTTTGTCTCTGATAACAAAACTATTACCCAAGTCACAGAGGCCATTAGGCGCTTTTCCTCAGACTTCCATTTAGCACGAGGAGCTGCATGTTTACCCTATAATGGAGTGGCCTGATCCGCCACTGGTCAAACGTACAGACCTGCTAATGACCAATCCCCTGTAATTGCCTTCCGGGCCTGTGATGGTGGATTAATTATGCAGTCTCATTTTGCGAATTACCAGCTAACTTGCCTCAGCAGAATGGATTTAATTTAAAGAAATACATGTGAATATGACAAGATGAAACTACAAGTCCCAATTTGATTTTGAATAAGACACATTTGGTAAATGATTAGGTTTTTTTTTTTAACACAACGAGGCTGTTTTCAGAGAGCACTGTCTAGGCCACACACCTTATCAATAAAATCCCACAACTGGTAGGATTGTTTCCTCTGAAGTTTGATTTTTCACACATGGCATAATGAGTATTGATACCACAATCAATATTCCTATTGACAAAGAAACCTGACTTGAAAAGACATGTGTTTTGGAGGGGAATGAAGAAATGTTTTGAAGATAAAATGTAACACCGACATCTCTTTTCACACGCACAAACAGAAAATGAGTCACACTGTTGTTAATCATTAAGGGGGCTCTGTGGATCTTCTGCGTTGTGCTGGAAGCCGGTCATTAGTTTACGTTAGAGGACTCCATTACTAAACTTAAGTTAGCTTCTGTTCCTCTCTGTTCACGGAGCAGAGAGAGGCACTGAGACGAGGCACTTAAGAACGTGAAGACGTGGGCTGTTGCGGAAAATCTTACCCAAGTCATTCACAAAGAAATCCCAGCGCTGTCATCCGGATATACTGTTAGCAGTTAAGGTTTTTGCAAACCACAGATACATCCAAGGTTGTACCAATCATGGCATCTCACATTCATATTATATGCTTATTAGCTGACTTTTGGAGGTGGAGGGGAAGGTGGAGGTGTTGTTACAAGGCTGCCAAGTGAGCAACTGCAGTTCAACTCTGTGGGGAGATTTCGGTCTGTGGGGAGACTTCCAGACGTTTTTGTGCCGACCAAAGCCAGCTATTTTACACAGGAAGGAGGACCATCTCCAGTCACTGTTGTGGCGACAAACCTGGGTTTTTTAAGGAGACCTGGGGACATTTCCAGCTGTTTTGTGGCGACTAAAACAGATAGGCTATTTTAAGACAAACCATGATGTTTTCCTAACCCTAACCAAGTGGGTTTTGTGCCTGAACCTAACCAGACCACAAGAACAGCGTTGTGACAAGAGATCAATTGAAAATGTAACCCAAACAAATCACGCTGGAATTGGTAGCTTCCCCTGTTCGGCCATTACTGGTGTGGGTGCCAGAACAGGAGGATCCTGCTCTCGTGTCTTCTTCGAGCAGACAGGACTGCCTCTTTATGGAGTTCTCTGTCCTGATTGGATAAAGTGAGCAGGGATACCAGAAAATGTCTTTTTTCTGACATGGGTTACTGACCAAACACTCTATAACACTGATTATACAATAAAACTATAATGCAATGATTTATTTAGGGGCATGTTAAATATGTTACTTATAGGGGTATAGCCACTGCAGGACGTTAATGTAGGTGGAAGAACCATCATCACAGAGCAGTGGCTCACTAATAGTCTATTTGAGTGTAAACATGCACAAGTGATGATGGTACCTCTTGGAGAGGCTTATTTGTGCTGAGCAGCGTGAACAGATAACTGTGGGCAGGCACAAACAAGAACAGTACTCTGAAAGGAAATCCTCCGTGTTCCTGTTCTATTATGAGCTCAACATAACAAGAGACAGACTGAGCGGACATCCACTGCAGACCGAAAACAAAAGTTTTATCAGGTAAATAATGTGTTCCTGGTACATTCTTTAAAGCTTTTCAATGCTCCTGCAAATGACTGTAGCCCTGTGCCTTTTCATGTGAGAGCTATACTTCAGGGCAGCTGAGTTATGACTGTGACAAAAATTGTGGGTGAAAAGGAAAAAGGATCTGTGAGCACAACGTATTAAAAGCAGAAAGGGTCTTTCCATTCCTTATTGAGCAAAGCCGAGAAGGCTTGTCTAAAGTAATCTACCATTGTGAGGAAGGGGAGATTGGCTCCATTGAGGGCCTCACTACTCAGCCAACCCCCCTCAGCGGTCCAACGGTCCGCTCACACTAACCCTTCTAATAAGTCACTTGGAAGAAAATGTGGGGAGTCAGCTGATTCATAATCCGCTCTCTTTCTCGGTCTGTGCTCACACATCAAGAGTCAGATTGATATGTGCAATCACATGAAAGCCCACCCTGCGGTGGGGCTATCATGGTCTAGTAGAGCTGCAGGTGTTTTTTTGTTTTTTTTGTTTTGCTTACTGTATGTGTGTTTTGGCAAATTGAGAGCTGGGTGATGCATTTGCAATTGAAATCCCTCATCCATAATAAGCCTCAAGTGTTAAAAAACAGGCTGGGAGGACATGGCTAGGAAATGCATGTATTCTCAGCCTGTGTTGATACAATTTACATATGATGTCCTTGCTAATGGTGTTTTTATTAGATTTAGACACACTTAAGAGGAATAATACAATTACAACGTGCTCCTCATTACTTTCAACGGTTTTATGATGATTTTTTTTTCATGAAAATGCAATAATTTATTATTTACATGTATCTGGAAACAAATCTGAATCTGAAGGAATTTCATCATCTGTGCATGCTCACTTTAAATGAAACATTTATTTGTACTCTATTTCAAGTCTAAGCGCAGATTCTACATGCATGCTCTTTTTATCATACTGTCGCCTTGCAGGGGTGAACATAGAGTCAGTGCGCTTCAGATGATTGACGGGTCTGTGAACTATTACAGACAGGCTCCATTCCTCTATCTTAAAATCCTAATCATGCTTGCCAAGGGGTTTATTAGTCTATGAAGGCCCTTTCTTTGTTGCCATGAACAGAGTCAATTTTGCTCTGAGATATTCACGCAGCTTATAGTTTATGATAATGTATGATGATGGCATCGTATAAATGACAACACATATTTCACGCAAATATTTTCCGCGGAGTAAAAGACATCAAATCATTTGTAAGGAAAAAGCGAATTATAAGAATGCCCATTTCCACTGTGTTATTTGTGAGTATAATGATATCTATGATTATTGTTTCATTTTAATTTTTTTTTTTTACTGCGCCTCCTCTTCAACACTGACTGTCAGTCTGGGAGATGTTCCTCTTTCACCAAACTTTTCCCTCCTCTACAATTCTTGTTCCCAGTAGAGCTCATGCCCCATTTTAAAACCATAATAATGCAGACTAATATAACCAGTCGTTCATATAAGCTAAAGGAGATTTCAGTAAAGAAATGTCACCCTCTGTGTTTGACTCTGTCCCACCTTAAAAGGGAGAAGGAAGTCATCAAGTTGAAGAAAACGCATCTCAAGAAATCTTTTGCAGGTTATTTCCTTGATTGTTATAACACTAATTAATTAAAGGATAAGTTCACCAAAAAAAACAAGATTTCGGTCAATATCTACTCGCCCCCATGTCGATGGAAAGTTGGGTGAAGCCTCATAGTCAACAAAACATTTCTACACAGCAAAACAGTGTTGCAGCACTCTTCAAAACAAATGACGTAAATTGATTTTGAAGACATTATTTCCAACCTTGAGGAGCAGCCAAACTCATACACCCACTTCAGACAGGGCGCGCGCTAACGCCTTTAGCTTAGCAGCTACAGAGACTATTTCAGGTGTAAACAACTTCTTCAAATCAGTATAGGATCTGTGGGCTTCCAGGAGACTTGGATTACACTGGACCAGAAGTATGGAGCCATTTTATGTTTTTATTTGCCATTTTTAAAAAATATTTTAAAACAAGTCCCCATCTACTTCAGTTGTTTAGGAAAAGGCTGTAACACTGTTTTGCTGTGAAGCTCCAGAAGTGTTTTGAGAACTACAAAACTTCCGTCGGCACAGGGTCGAGTAGAATAATGACTGGATTTTCATTTTTGAGTTTCCTGTTCCTTTAAGTACTAGTCAACTTTTTTGAAGCGGAGTTCATACGCAGACTAGACCTTGACTAAACTGAACTAAAATTTTAAATATAATCATTTCACCTGACTGACAACAGCTCATCCGTGACCTTTTGAACACTTCAACCACCACATGCTTGCACCTTGTGACTAATATCACAGTTGCCTTCACTCAGCAATCAAGTGTTTCTGTGAGACTGAATGCACTGATGCAAACGCACACGACTGCAAACTCTGTGCAACATGGTTGTTTGATGATAAGCCTTCCTTGCTAAGGTACCCTACACACCCCACAATATTCCTCATCGGGCTGACGTTTGCTTCCTCTGGAGTTTGATTTTCACACATGACACTGTGTGTATTGATGCCAGAATTGATATTTTTGTATTGACAAAGAAACTCTGAATTTACATTTTGGGAAATATTTTGAAGATAAGATTAAAACTCCGACACTATTTTTCACCTGCACAAACAAAATTAGTCACTCTGTTGTTAATCATTTCAGCACAGAACAAATATAACCTTTAGAACGTGAACGGCCTTCATCTCAGCTGTGACTGGAGTTTTTGTTTTCAGAAAACAAGAGCAGCACTTGACCTCTTTTTCCTATAAACGCACTTGAAGACGGTATAAAGCACAGACGCGGTATCAGAAAGATCTTTTCAAGGGTGTATTTTTACTTGTTACTTCTGAAGGCACCATCCCTTTTCAGTTAAATATACGTCCCCCTACTTACATTAAATACAACTTTATTAGAAGACTGTCTTTCCACAACATGTCGACATACACCTATATCAAAAAATAAAGCAACCACAGATTCTTTCTGGACTTGTAGTTTCCTTACTTCAGTCCAGACATTAGTCTGGATCACTACTTTCTTCTTTTCTAAATAATAATTAGCCACCATACCTTTTTCTTCCAAAAGCACCCTAATAACTTACGTATGTACTCTTCTGGCTCTCTTAACGGGACAAAGACAGTTTCCTTCCACCTCTTTTGGTGTTCGCCCTTCTTCCAACACTTTATTGTACAGCCTCAAAAGCTTCCGGAGTCCGTTTTCACTCAAATTCTTTAACATTATATAACATACGGCATTTGATCCGTTCTTGCATTCTTTAGCTCCCCCGAGATAAATGGGACATTGTACTTGTCGCTGTGTTATGTTCCCGTTGTAAAGCCTCAGCATTTTGTTCTCTCTCTTCTTCCTTCATCTGACCAGAACCCTACAAAAAGTGTTTATGATTGATTGAGCTCTCTCTATATTGGAGGCTGCAGTTTGATCTCCATTTGTTAGGATTGGATAGCTCCTGTCCCTTCTATCACCCATCTCCGCTACGGGTGTAGTGCTTCCAACTGAGTTGCAATACTTCCTGAAATATGCTCTTTTTGTCTGTCCTATAGTCCCTCACACGTACTCAATCACCTGCTGGTAGTTATGACTTCTCTTCATTACCATGAATGCACGTTTTTCTTCACCACTTGGCTATCCAAAATTTTATATCACAATATTGTCCCGATCAAGTATCGTCAGGTGAGACTGCAGATTTGTGGTGTTGCCCCAGTTAGTTAACACCAGGCGACATGTAGCCTCATTCAGGTCACTTGGCTCGCCATTTTCTCACGCTTCAAACCTGAAACGCTGCAAAATAGGCAAACTGGCATTCTTCTTTGAAACTCTAATGTCTGTATGTTAAAGTGCTGCATACATTCGGATTCGTCAATATCACAATATTCGATAATATCTAATACCTGCACAAGCCTATTCACCATGTCTTTGGACTTTTAGTTCATTCATCTCATTTTCAAAGGTTTTCTTCCTTTTAATTTCTTTTAGTTAGCTAGAAAAAATCCTGTACCTTACAGGCAACCATTAAGGCAATCTTATTAGAAACAAGGTCTAACACAGACTCCTTACCTGGACTAACATCCACACCAAATTACCTTCATTTAATACCTCCTCTACTCGTTCACTGCAGTCTAACTTTTTATTTTCCCATAAGGTGTAATTAAGTCCCTGCAACAAATAAAATTAGTTTCTATTTCTTACTCTCAAACCACACCTCTACAACAACATATTCCTGATCCTGACTTGTCCCAATACTCTGCATGGTATTTCTTTCTTGTCAGAGTGCATCGTAATCACATATAACACAATTGAACTTAGTTTTTGACCCAGTTTCTCTGGATATGTAAGATATCTGGCTTCTCTCTCCTGCTGTCTATGAATTGTTTAAAGTCTTCCCCATTGCGTTCCACTGTCACTATCATCATCAGTAGTATTATCCCACACATGTCGACTCTTGGCTTGACTGGATACTGAGACCATCTCATATTTCTTCCCATTTCATGCCAAAGTGGTTCACTGCTGCCTTTACAATGATCTGAATCCTTTCTGTGTTGGGTTTCACGTCCACCGTTGCATTTTCTACTCTTGCTGTAAATGTAACCTCACCCTTTCCTCTGACCTTTGTTATCTCCATTGCATCTCGCTCCCTCCTGGCACTCCCTTCACTCCTCAGCTTTTTTTGGACAAGCCCTCTTTACTGCCTCTGCATATGACACCTTTTCTATCACTCTTTGGATTCCAACTTCACATTTCATTACTTAATTATGCCACACTGTGCTCCCATCTGCAACTACAGCACTTTGGTCTCACCCTCTCTCAACAATGGCCATCATAATCACCCCCTCCCCTCTGCACATTAGCAATATGCCAACATTTCTGACATTTTAAACACTTTATTCTTGTACGCTATACTGCATGAATCCGAAATGGAGCTGAGAAAAAAGGGGGAGTGCATGGGCTTACTTTTGGCACACTCACACCGAGCCAAGAATGCAGTTAAAAGGCCTTGATTAGTTTGGGACATATCTGAGTAAAAAAAATCATAAAAGGAAAAAAACTCTGACCGGTTTCATCCCATACTGGCTCTTACTAATGGCTACATGAGTTTCTTCTGTTTTCTACACCCTTGGTCATTCGTTTGGCACTCCCAATTAAGTTAAGTCAAACCTCTTTCTTTTCCATAGATCACCCACCTACAGTGCACCCTGCCGCCCAGACTTGCTAACCCTCATGATTTTCCCAGAAGACTCCTTTTTTTCAACCCCCTCCTCTCCCTGTTTCCTCCCAGGTTCACAATGCACTCATATTTCTCCCAATTTTGACAATTTTCACACCTTTTTGTCCCTTTTAGTTATTTCTGGCACTGCACAGCATGTAGTCAACTGAAGACATTATCGGCTGATGAATCCCACAGATGTATCTGTGATAGGCTTTCTGGTTTTAAAGAACACAGTTCGGAAAACGATGCTCGGGGAGATTTATAATCATTGATTTCAAGTTTATTTCAGTTCACTGATGTCACTTTCGAGAACAACGTTGATTGTTAAACTGTAAAATATCCTGCGTTCATTACATACCTTCGTCACAAGTGTTTGATAACCACATTTGAGGGATCACAGCAAAAAAAGCGTGTGTTTATTGGCCGATATATCCATACTGGAATTTTTAAAATTCCGATATTGGTATAACATTGATACCAGCCCCAAAAACTGCATATTGGGCGGGCTTTATAGTCTACGGCACTGTTGCGCCTCGTTGTCCTCAATAGTTAGAGCCAGACAGAGAAATGTAGAAGAGAAAGAAATACTCCTGAGGACAAGAGTTGTTGTTTCTCGCTCACATTTTGTAAAGGAAAGCGGCGTGCATTTTGTATAAATGAAAACTGATGAATAATAGTTCATGCCAGAGATGCTTGCAAGTTTTTTTTACGCCAGAGGGGCCAATTATTCTGACCCTCTTACCTGAGAATGAAAAGTAAAATAAAAATGTACCTATTGATTTGTGTTATTTTCATTCCTTTAAAGGGGCACTATGTAATTTTGGAGAAGAAACACAAACTCAGAAGTTAAATATTTGCAATATTAATGAGGTAAAAAATGCAAACACACTATCATTTCCCATCCCATCTGAGGATTTTTTGTCAATTTCAGTGGATTTATGTCACCAGCCATTATCTTTCTTCTTCTCTCTCAATGAGGCCTGGCCCCCTTCTCCCACCACTTCTTCTCCCCCAAAAAAGCCCAAAGTTTTATCCAGCCTGTAGCTCGACTCCACTGTAAGAGCAGATCCAATCTAACCTTCACCCACAGCTCCTCCACCGTTGATCTTTTCACCTGCCTGTCTCCCAAATAAAAGGGAGGCGGAGTCATGCTGGTACACACGATTGGCCTCAACCTGTAGACCTGTCTGCGAGGAGGACAGAGGCAGCCGGGGAGGGGTTGCCATCGACATAATTACAATACAGAGCAGTGAACTATATGCCGACTAACCCAACCGGGGAGATATCTCTTCCCCCTCGACTGTGCTCCGATACTCCGCTTACCAAAAATCCTAGATATGTGTCTGTGGCGCTGAAGGGAAAGGCGCATGTTTAATGGCATGTTGGAAGTCTCCGCGGCGCTCTCCGGCTACAAGAGGAGACGTTACGGCGCGAGTTAGCTAACGTTAGCTCGCTAACAAGGTCAGTTTGAATTTTGGGTTATGTCGCTGTTTTAGCGCTAGCAGCGTCAAAAACGCCAGCCTCGTCATGTTCGCTAACTCGGCTCGTTTGCGGAATTAACACGGGACTCCCGTGCCGCTGACAGGACAGGTAACGAGCCATTTTTTTATGTCATCGGCGTTACTCTCTTGACGTTAGCTTGTCGGCTAGCCTCACTCGGTGGCTATTGTCGCTCCGTCCACTTCGCTCTTATTCGACTTTGCTGCTCGACGTTTTTGTAAAGTGATGGGAGCTGGGTCACGTTAACACGCTCACGGTGGGGGGTGTTAATGCCAAGAAGCGAGCTTTTTTCATAGCAACAGCAGCCGGACAGAGTTAATGTTAGCTGCATAATTTTGAGCGAGGCAAGGCATTTGTTTTGTGGATGCCCCAGCGGCGGCGGTAGCAGCTCGTTCCGCCTAGAATAAAACAGGTGCATCTCTGCGCTAGCGATGAGCAGATGTAGGATAGCACTGAGCGCAGCCTGTTACCGGATCTGCGGGCTTTTCGTTTTGTGGCAGGTTAAACGATTAATATTCCCGTAAAGACTGAGTTTACACAGCGTGGGCTGATACATGATTAATGAAGGTTGAACGTCGTAGGTGGCGTTATCATCTATAAAGGCCTCGTCTGCCGACTCCGATGTAGCTAAACGGGGGCAGAAACGGGCCCGGTAGCTAACATTTAGTTAGTTAGCTAGCGTTAGCTATGAGACAGTAACTGGGTACCAATCTGGCTACTGGGACACTGATTTCTGTCAATCCTGAAAGATTTGATTATGATATCGGTGTTTTTGTTTAATTACACGTCATAAGCTACATCAACCATAGTGTTTTTAATGGTGTTTGTGTTAAATGTGGACGGGTTGGTTTAGCCTAACTTAGTATTGTGTTAGCGTGGATTTCCCAACGTGTTTAACGTTACAGCAGCCTCTGTAGCTTTTGATTTAGCGTCAACCTCACGGTACATTTTGTGGCCAGTAACCTCACAATCATAATCAGCGATTTTTAACTGGATATAAGTTTACACGGATTAAGAAAATCAACCTTTTTAACTACATCGCAACAACTGCTAATCTTTTCGGATACACATTTCACTCGTTGGTCAGAGATTTTGGCGTTGCTCTCCTTTTTTTTTCTCTTTTTCACCTCAAACTTTACATTTTCTTCATGCTTCTGGCTCCTTCTGAATTCACAGGAATACACAAAAGTGATTTGTTGACCTCCAACACTTGGTTTTTGACAGCATACAGTAGTTTTCTTGTAGCGTTAAACGAGTTGCTCTCGGGTCATCATGCCAGGTTAGACTTTCACTCAACCAAGGCCGATTTTGTGTTTTCTCTCCTCCACACATTTCATCACTTTGTCGAGCAAGTGTAGAGGGCAACACAAGGGAAACATCCAGTTGCAAAGCAAGCTTGTCTTGTGGATATGTTTGTTATTCAGCTCATGCACTATCTAGAGGCTGCTGGATGTGGTACGTCAATTCAATTGGCCCTGAGTGCCACTGTGCATCGGAGCCCTAATTATTTTTGATGGTTTTCAAGTTTTAACTACTGTTGAACTGCAGACAGTGTAGATAGCATGGTTGTAAACGGTTTGGTTCCCCCCCCCCCACACCTGGTAGTGCAGGCCTCAGTGTGAATTGGGCATAAATCAGCCTGTGTCATTGCACTCGGCTTGTCATAGAAACAATGAGGTTTTAATAAGTGTTGAGTGGAAAATTAACGCTTTTTTATTACACAGGACACTTTAATTACCTTTTTTTTGTTTTAGCACTGGGGCTTTTGAAACCACATTTCTTAAGTGTTTTAACAAGAGTGGCATACAGCTCAGCCCCAACGCTGGTGTAAAGAAATGATCATGATGATAACAATGAGGCATAATTATCCCCTCTATTGGCAATGAGAAATATGATTATTGCAAGTTGTTTTTACCAAAATAAATAAAGAGAGGCTTTGATGTGCGCCCTATTCTTAGACTACTCTACAAGCAGAGTGATTGTGATGAAGTAAAGGCTTTTAAGGACAATCCTCTCTACAACAGGCAGTATGGCGTCATGCATACTCTTTTGTTAAGCCATGTTTTGATTTTGCTCAGATGACATTCCCCCTACCACTGAGGTTTACTCATCTCAAAGAGACTCTGTTATGCAGATGTTTGATTTCAATATTTGCTTTGTTTATCATTTCGACGGCACGTTAGAGCGCTGCAAATCGACATATTAAAACGTTTCATATTTCTTAATGAGCTGTTGTTTTAATTGGATTCTGAATTACTCACACTGTGAAATGAGAACGTGATAGAATCTAGGACACATTGTGGAGAGCTTACTTTGATGCTCAGATGTTGCTTTTTATCTCCGTGTGTGGCAACAGCCTGAGGTAAGGTGTAGTGCTCATTCTGAATTAAATTAAGCATATGGGCAATACCTATTTTCATGTTAATGTTTGGTTTACATATAAACAGGAATGGACGGATGAATCAAGCAATATGTTTAGTCTTTACACTCAGTTTGCAAATTGTCAGTCATTGAAGATTCAACATTTAAGTAATCTTGTATAACCGTGTGTCTGAAAGAGATTGCTCAGTGTTTGGGGTTTTTATGTCAAAGATAGTCAGACTCAGAAGAGGGCTGTACATGGGGTGACGGGCGTGGGGTAAAAAAAAATCCCCTGGAACTGACTCAGTAGATAAAGATGTCAGATAAGGGGCATGTCTCAGCCTGGTTAATGGGTTAGGTGAGACATGATTCAATACTCTGTATTTGTTTTAGTCTGCAAAACGTCAGAATAACAGAACAGATAAACAGTGTGTCACTGCTTTTTCCGGTTTAAGAGTGACTTGTCTTGTTTTTATTATCTTAAGGTTGAAATCGCTGAACTGAGCGCAGCCTATATGCTGTTACCATAGTTATATCTCTCTCTCCACAGCGCACGGCACAAGAAAAATATAGCATGTTATTATCTGAAAGAACACATTAAACTCTATCAACAGAGGATGCATAATATTTCTTTCTTGTAATGTTACAATGTGAACAACAAATCTGGTTTGAAGTCGGCAGGAGGCGAGCTGGTTAGCTGTTCGCTAGGAGCAGGCAGCCAGCAGAGCCCTGTTTTGTGTTTGGCTAACAAAACTAACAGCTAATTGGGCTAAAACACACAGCAGGACTGAGCATTTCTATTCAGAGAAACATGAAGTGTTACAACGTGAACTGCAGTTTAATGTGACAACACAACAAGTTTACTTTTTTCCTGAGTTGTAATGACAGTGGACAAACCAGCTTCAAGGTGCATGGTGGACTTGAGTGTAGCCGTAGACTGGCAAAATAAACAAAACTAAATTGATAAAAAAAAAAAAAGACTGCGTTCTTTCCTTGATGTATTTTCTAGCAGATTGCCCAATGTAATGTGTTTTCTGTAAAGTAGTACTGATATTAATTCCCTTCTTTCTTCTTCATACCTGTTGCAGTCTATAATTACATGTTTGACAGTTTCTGGTTTATTACGGTGTGTGAATAGTCCAGTAGGATGGTTGCCTATTCTGTCAAAGTTTGTTGATTGGAGGTAAAAATACTTTGAATGTTAATACTTTGAAATAACAAGTAAAGATTAAGATGCCGTTTTTTTGGGACAGTTCAGGGACAGTGGTGGAAAAAGTTAGTCTGAAGCCTTGCCATGCATCATTTCAAATATGTGCATGATGGTGGAGGGAACAGGAGCCCTGTGGATGTGAATTGATTGTATGTAGTAATTTTCCCAGCTGGCAGTCAAGTCATAACTGCCCACTTCTGTGCCAGAAAAATCCCCTCCATACCTGCAGTAGATACTTATAACATATAGGTAACACAATATGATTTCAGTTGTTTTGTCGTGCATACGTTAGCCTACATGTTTTACAAACCATAGATGATCTACTGACACAATTGTTTTTCCAAGCAAACAACTAACTGCAGCTGCCTTTGTATGATTTTTTTATTTTTTATTTATTCTTTTGGTCTAGTGATGAATCATACATTTTTAAATGAAAAAGCAGTGGGTTGGCCTGTCTCAGTAGCGCTGGCTGAGCTGCATACCACTGTAGAGATGTTGGCTCCTTACAATTCTATGACTAGATCAGAACAATGTGTGTAGGTATTGTAAAAGGGAGTGAAGGAGTGGGAGTGTACTTGCATCCACACAAACCAAAGTTGCAAAAGAAGCAGTTGTGTGAATTTAGCAGGTTAACAGCAGGCTAAATATTGACTCGTCAGGTCAGAGATAATGTGAACTAGACAATACGTGATATAGAAAAAAAAAGATAATTAAAAAAGCGTTAATTTTCACAGATATTGCATTTGCGATATAATTCATGATTAGTGGGAATGACAATTTTTCATCATAGTTTTCATTTTCAAAGTTGCCCAAAAAGCACACAATGGGTTTCTGCCCAAGTACAGTCTGTGTGTCGGAAACACGGTCTGTACCAAACAAACATGTTTTGTTTTATCTGGAGAACAAGAATCGTCGGCCAGCGCATATCTGCAGCTCTACAGTACATCATTTTAATACTGTTTTGTCACACATTTTACCTTTATCAAATAATCACAGCTTCTGCAGTTTGGATTGCACCTGGCTGTGATGCCATCTTGATAATATTTCGATTAATTGTACAGCCCAAAATGTAGGCTATTCTCTTTATTGGCTTTTACAAAGGCTGGGCTGATTTTGGTTTTAAAAATTTGACTGACCGTAAGTTCAGTATGTTAAGGCATAACTTTAACAGAAGACTGTTTTGGTTAGTCCCATAGGAGTTCTATCTAGTCTATAACAAAATTGCTCATTAGGCCTCAAAAACGTGTTGCCCTTTGTTCACATCCTTTTGCAACATTAAATGGGCACAGGTGCTTTGGTATTGTAGCTGAAGGTTCTGAAAAACCTGAAAGTTGGTGCATGTGAGGACGTTCTTTTTTACTTTGAGAACCAATTTCAGCTACTAGATAGAGGACTGCACAAAATCTTCAGGAATTATATCTATTACTGACAATTCCCACAGAGATTTTGATCACTCCCACCTGCGACAATGTTTTCCATTGAAAATCTTTCTGCCCCATTCAGCAGGGAAAATACAGTCACTCAACTATTTGATAAGCTGCCTTTGGAGTACATGACTTTTAAATGAGGCTTATTAAATGAGATGTAAAGGTTAAAAAGAAACTGCTTCTGACAGTGGGAACTAAAACTGAATGAAAAGGTTATGAATTTGGCCATTGTATTTTTTAGATACCTGAGTTAGAAACCAGATGCTTGAACATCAGAGCAGCAGTGCTAATGTTATTGTTAGGATTAGAATTGTAGTGGTTATTTTAGTGTTGAGTTGGTTTTAAAAATATGATAAATTGTCTGACTAGAGAGAGAGAGAGAGAGAGACAAAGACAGCGAGTGGGTGAAGGAGAAAAACAAACTAATCTTCTGAAACTTGGCTGTACTTGTTGGTGTATTTGGAGTTTATTGGAAGTGCATGCATTCGCCTGCATGGTTGATTTCAATAATGACTGCTGTCAGTTTGCTCATTACATTTTGTAGCTTATCCCCAAAGAATGAGGCAGAGTTCCCATACATGTATATTTTCTTATTGCAACATTAGTGTTTGGTTCCCACGAGATCCCTATCCCATTTTATCGCAGCCCTCTTGTTACTGGCCGTTTCTTCTATGAATCATCCAAATATTGCATGGGCAAATTCAAGCATTGTATAAATTAGCCGTTTTCATGACACAGATTCTCGCCTAAACTGTTTTCCAGTGAATGACAAGTATTTCACAAGATCCTCTTTAAGAAAAATCCTCCTTCTGGGTTTGGAGCGGTTTAGAGCAGGCAGTATTTTGTTTAGTGTATAAGTCGACGTCAAAGCCTTGTGCCAGTCAGGCATTAGGATTCCAGGCAACTGGATGACCCTCCTCTGCCCGTTTCTGAGTGCTACAGGATTGGGGTTGGCTGGGTCAGCACAACGGAGACTCTTATTCCAACCCCCAGGGCACCTAATTAAAACTTACACCCAAGACAAACAACCTTTGACACTCATGCGTCCCGTGAGAATCGCTATTACTGAAAATGCCATGACAGAGAAGTGAAGATCGGTGGGAGATCAGCGTGTCCTTTTTCATAATAATGTTTATGACTTTGAAACTACAAGTGTGTAATCTAAATAGAAAATAGAAATATATTTTACGCTACTGGCACAAACAACCCTGTGATTTGGGTATAATTTCAGTAGATTTAGATAATTGTATTCATCCTAACATTTATAAATGGCATGTTTTGAGTTCCGTGTTTTTACGGTCTCCAAATATTGCCTCTGTTATAAATTATACTTAAAAAAAAATGCACAAAATGCTCTAAAATGTTGGGTGTCAATAGGCAATCTGATCCCAAATATAGTGCACTAGATGATAAATGGGGATTTTGGACACAGCACAAGTACGTTGCAGTGTCAGTATCAAGTCTTTTTAAATAATAGAACCATATTCTTTGGCACCATACACCATTTTCAAAGTAGAGTGCTTTTCCATTTGTCACTTTGTCACACTAATGTTTGTTTTTGTATTTTTTCTGTTTTCTCACACAGCTGGCTGACATGGCTGTCTAACGGGCTGCCAAAGATCTCTTCATGGATCACAGAGGACAACAAAGAGAAACAACTGCATCTGTGAGCAAAGCCAATAACTAGGGGTTTTTGACCCACAAGCATATCATCAGACTGACTACAGTGCATGTGGCCTCTTAAGTTGTTCACAGACATCTGTTGGGCAGCCCAAAGGCCTATTGCTATGCACTATAAACGGAGAGACATGAGCTGTGGGGATGCTGGGAGGAGCAGGCCTCTTTCGTGCAGGACTATCCCTCTGGTACTAGGGCTTCTGGTGACCATGGCCCACAGCACCATGCCCGAACAGCAAGAGACACTGGTGGAGATTTTATCAGTGGAGCTAGAGGCTTCTATGCAGTCCTCTGTGCTCTCTGAGCTAAAGGCTGCAGCGTCTTCGGTTGGTGAAGGGCCGCCTACAGCTATCCCAGATTGCTCTGCAAAGAATGGGGGAGTGCACACTGGCATACCTGATTCCTCGGCAATCGTGGGCCAGGTATTCCAGTTGAAGGTTCCACCAGGACCTGCCAACGCAACCTGTAGTGTCCATGTAAGTACACTGAAGATTAGACATAACGGGAGAAATTCAATGTTGAGATAAATGTGCTGCTGATTTTATGTTGGAAATATTTGGCCCGCAGTATTGAATCCTCATAATAATGTGTTGGTATTTACAAATAATAGCATGTAAATTATTTAACATGAATTAAATGAGGTCGGATTTAATTGGTGCATAATCAGAACGGCATTTGTGCTGGAAAGAAAGACTCAGAATAGCAAAATGGGAAGTATAGGAGGACTTTGTAGTGCTGATGGGTTGATTTTATATAGCCTCTAACCTGTTATCTATTCACCCTGTACACGTTTTATATCTACTAATGCCAAATAAAATATGACACGCATAGTGGGGTTCCCTGGGAGGTATTAAATTATATTTTTAGGATACAGAATAAAATCAATAAAATTCTAAAAGTTGAACTTGAGGTTGTTACAGTATTAGGTTTTTCTAATTGTACTGAAAAATATGTATTTTGGACTCAGCTACACTCTACAAATATATGATACAGATATAGGTGAACTTTAGTGTGGTGAAAGAATCAAAATGGTAACTGAGAAGATGCAGTATGTGCAGTTTTCTGAACTTGGAACATTTACTACCTTTTTTATTGTTCTTTTATGCACCTTATGTGGACTACAATGGCCATGTAAGCCGGAGTAGTTTTTCTGTTTAAATGCATAATGTATGGTATTTATCTCTTCAGTTTTGATCACTGTATCACTGCTGATTGAAGCAGACTGGTGCAATTTGCTCCAGTCTGACTTATGAATGAGATGAGATTATTATTGGCCAGAGTGGTGATGCAGAATGATATCCTGTCACACTGTAATAACTAAAAATGAATAGTGATGACTCACATAGTTATTATGAATAGAAGCTCACTTTGCTTCCTGTTCATATTTGGTGAGATTTGATTAGCTGAATGGGGAGATGGTGAAAGCATTTCTTCTCCAGATATAAAGATTTGCATTAATCTTTTTGTTCATTTTGTGTGTGTTTTCTTTTTTCTAGTTGCTATTTCACTGTCATTATCAAAAAGAGATATTAATTCAACAAACTATTTCTTGTTACAGCTTCACGGCTGCCAATACTTACCTGTGCTTCTTTTTCTCTTTATATTATAACATTAGAATTCCTGGTCACACTAAAAGTAATTTTAAGACATCACTTGGGTCCTGGTAACTTTTAATAGCAATTCGTAATCATTTTTGGAAATGAATTATCACTTTAATGAAATAAGTAATGAGTTTTTCCTTTTCAGACTCAACTTAAATCTCAGAAGTATCCCTATAGTATTAAAAAAAGTAAAAGTGTTTCTCTTTTCCTCCCATAGCTCACAGAGATGGGAAAGGAGACTTTACCCTCCTGGCTATATTGGGACAAAGAAAGCTGCATTCTGAGAGGTTTAGCCCTGGACCAGGATAAAGGTGTGTATCATATCTTGGTGTCTGGAGAGGAGATAATTGAAAAGACTGGCAACCAAGTGTTCCCCAGTACGGTCTTCTCTATTGAAGTATACCCAGAAGAACGAGCAGACTCAGAGCCAGCCCTGCTCACTCTACAGTCTGATATCAGTGGCATCCAACCTTTCACCTGTGGCTCTGAAGAGCCTGTCACCGTCCTAACTGTCATCTTGGATGCTGACTTGACGAAGATGGTTGCTGAACAGAGGGTCAACTTACTTGGCATTATGAGAAAATTCTCACATGTGCCCTTGGAGCACATGAGGGTCGTCCCTGTTGTCAACAATCGCTTATTTGACATGTCTGCTTTCATGGCTGGACCAGGGAATGCCAAGAAGGTGGTGGAGAATGGGGCCCTACTGTCATGGAAACTTGGATGTGCCCTTGACCAGGGCAGTATCCCTGACATTAGCAGCGTCCAATCCTCAGCAAAGGATGGGACCATGTCGGCCAGGCTGGGATACCCAGTGGTTGGCTGGCACATTGTCAACAAGAAGCCCCATGGAGTGAAACGGGTCAGACGGCAGTTGTACAATACTCCTACTCCAGTGCCCTCCTTGCTTCCGCCGACTACTCATCCAGAGCCCCCTGTGCGTGTTGTTCCCACACCAACATCGCCCTCTATTGCCCCAGCAACAGACCATTCTGCTCCCCCTGTCCGAGGCCCTTTGCCTCTTCCAGTGAAGCCCACTATGAGGGTCAGAGACCAGATAGCCCACACACCTGTCTTTGGACCTCCCCAACCCACAAGAGTACTAGGAACTACAAGCACCATCCCTATTCAGCCTACCATGACTCGGCCTACATTTGTGGAGGCCACTGCTTTGCCAACACCACCAAGCACTACCAAAAGACCTAAACCGTCTGCCACAAGGAAACCCAAGAAACCCAAAACCTCCACTCCAGCTCCCCGAGAACCCAAGTCCACCACACCTAAACCGCCCAAACGCACCACTGTTTCTACCACGCTGTCTGTGGTTCCAGACATAAATCGAAACCCAGAGATCCGCAACGCCATTGATCAGGTGAACGCATGGGTCGGCACATACTTTGAGGTTAAGATTCCTCCTGATACATTCTTTGACAGGGAGGATGGTACTACTGATAAGCTGCGTTTGACTTTGAAGAAGACCCCCAAAGAAGCAGTGAGTGAAACGTCTTGGATCCAATTCAACAGCACTATCCAGCTGTTGTATGGCCTTCCAGAGGAGCAGCATGAGGGGAAACATGAGTACTTCATGTTGGCCACTGACAAGGGTGGGAGGAGCATCATGGATGCATTTGAGGTTCAAGTCAACCGTTGGTCTGGTAATGACAAACCGTCAGTTGTGTTTGCTGCTCGTTTCCATGGTGACCCTAAAACTTTAAGCAATGATGTCCATAAGAAGATTCTTTTGACCAAAAAGTTGGCATATGCCCTCGGTGATCGCAACAGCAGCACAGTAACCCTGAGAAACATCACTAGTGGCTCCATTGTGGTGGAATGGACCAACAACAGTCTCCAGCAGAGTCCTTGTCCAAAGGACCAGATCACAGTTCTCAGCAACAGGATCTCTGATCCCCGAGGAACACCTAAACTGGCCTTCGTCAAAGCCATGGAGCCTGAATTCAAACCCATTAACATTTCTATTCGTGGCACCAATAAATGTCAGAGCTACACGTTCATCCCACCAGGAGAGGTGCAGATGCCTGCTCTTCCTACAGCTACACCTTCACCTGGGACAGGTCGTAGGAGCACCGATGATGTTTACCTGCACACTGTCATTCCAGCTGTAGTGGTAGCAGCCCTGCTGCTCATAGCCGGGATCATTGCTATGGTGTGCTACCGCAAGAAGCGCAAAGGGAAGATGACCATCGAGGAGCAGGCCACTTTTATCAAGAAAGGAGTCCCTATAATATTTGCAGATGAGTTGGATGATTCCAAGTCGCCCCCCTCTTCCAGCATCCCTCTTATACTTCAGGAGGAAAAGCCCCCACTTCCCCCTCCAGAGTACCCCAACATGGCTGGCCCGCACAGTACCCTGCTAAACCAGGATCTGCTGGAGGAGTATTCTGTTTATCAAGATGATGATCCTAATGCCCCTCCTTACCAGCCCCCACCACCATTTACTGTCCCGATAGAGGGCAAAGGCTCTCGCCCCAAGAACATGACCTCATACAGGTCACCACCTCCCTATGTGCCTCCCTAACGCACACTCGAGCTTTCAGTTTGGAAAGCAGGTGCAATGTAGGGATGCTTGTTGAAAACTACTACAGGAGTAATTTTACATGTGTTCAATGAAATGGCTTTGACTTTGTAGAGGAGCAGGCAACCATACCCATATATTTGACCATCATGGCTAAGAAACAGTATCGTAAAATTCTTCTACTGGCACAGGGCAAACGGATGGGGAACAGTTTGTAATTCCAGCACTATTTTTTTTTGTTGTCCTTCAGATCTGCTTTTCACTTCTTGCATATTCTTCTTTGTCTGTTTTTGCCAAGAAGAGTCAATTTTATCTTCAACAATGTTCTATTTCTATTGTATAGAAAATAATAAAGACGCAGGAAAGACTGAAGCCCACAGGGCCTCTGAGCAGATGTCACCATGACAACAGACTTGAGGCTCTTCCTCACAATGTTAATCTTTATGAGTTCAATATCACTCTTATCTGTCCTTCAGCTAGGTTTACTAAGATTTTGCACCTGTTATTTCTAGAGGGGAATGAAATACAAAAAGCCAAACTGAAAGCATGAAACACTTTATTTACACAAAATCTGTTTGTTTCTTAGACTTTGATCTTTCCGTGTTCTCTCCTATGCTTTGCTCCCTCTTGACAATAACATGCAAACCTTGCACTTATGCAAATTCTTGTTAAACCTTGCACTATGTGTCATGCGCAGAATTGAACGCAGTAAGTGGTAGTTCATTAAAGAGGAAAAAAATATTCTTTTGGTATCTTTGAACTCACGACATGACTGAGATTCCTCTGGTACTTGATCACAAAGGACATTACACTGATCACGCCTGTTGTACATGTAGCCTCATTAAGTTACAAAACAAATAATGACTTTTTTTTTTATTTTAATTTTTTTTAAAATGTGTGTGCCACTGAACCTGCCTGTGAGATGACGAGGCAAACCTTGTGGGGTTGCTACAACAATAATGAAGGGGCCAATGGAACGCTGTGGTTCACAGCAGGGTGAGACTGGCATCATAGTTGATGAGGTGGATCCACTGTCTTATATTCAGTTGGTTTTGTTGGTATGAGGGGTGGGTGGGCTTAGAGTACTGTATTATCACTGCTCTGCCTCTAGGTTTTGCACTTATTAGTGCAGTGCCTGTTGTCAGTCCAGACGGGGCATGGGGACAAGGGGATGTACATAATTGTGTGCCTGTGAAATTAAACAACTCCATAATGTTAGTGTTTTATCAGTAAACCTAGTCGGGATTGGGAGGGCCAGAGTGGGAAATAATTTTATTTTTTAATTGTATGTCTAGATTTCTGATCACAATCATTGAAGAAAAAAAAAGACTTTATAGTTTGTGAGGGTGCAAAAGAACGTTTCCGTGCCCATCACAAAAAAATAATGCATTATCTCAATATGATGGGGAACAAAGAAAACCACAACATGTGAATTATGTACATTTCATATCTGATATCACCATAAGAAAAAATGGTTAAAAATCTAATGTTTTTACTGAGTTTTTGATACAGTCTTAAACTTGTTTTATGAAAATATATTAATAAAATGTAATACTATTTGTAAAGCCTCAAAGATGGTGTAGAGTCCTTTTTTATTTGAGAACATGGAGCTGGATTAAACAGTATGTTTCAGTATATACGTCTGTGTGTATAGGTGTATGAGGGGCTGACGAACACTGCTTACCTGTGTCATCAGAATGTAGGGCTGCACAATATGGTCAAAAAATCATATTGCAATTATTTTGACGGATATTGCGATATGATTTAGTGGGAATGATCATGTGTGTATCACAATTTTTACTGAAAAAACTTAAAATCATGATTGTGTGACATTTGCTGGCGTCTATTAAACAAACATGTTTTCTGGAAAACAAGATGCAGCACTACAGTACTTTACTGTAATGCTGTTTTGTCACACGTTTTACCTTTATTATCAAACAATTGCACACCTCAGCATGTGGATATTGCACGTGGCCATATTTCGATTATATTTGATTACTTGTGCAGCCCTAATAGACATCAAAATGTATGAAAATGCAAAAGCAGTAATAGGCTTTGTTATCATAATATTGATTGTGAATTATGAGATATGTCAGTGTTTGTAGTTTTGAAAGTTGAATAAGTAAGTTTGAAGTATCTCGCGCCCCACTTTGCCTTCCAGATTTATTTTCCCTCTACAGTACATAATAGCAAAGACCTGTGACCTTTTTTGTATCCTTGCTTTACGATATGTCACCACGTTCTTGACAGAGTTTTATAAAAGCAGCCACCGACAGGGTCCAACGCTTGGCTGGTTTTGGCTATAACATGAGCTATACACTCTTTGTCGTAATAAACCAAATACGCAGCAGGCAGCCCCCCGTGAGACAGTGTGATATTTTAAGAGAAGTGCTCTCGTTCTGTGGCATTTAGGTGGGCAGTTTTTCTTTCTTTCTTTTTTTAGGCTCTTTGCTCCTACATCTCTCGAAGAAATATCAATAACAATGAGTAATCTCTGCTCTCAAACTCTTTCAGTATGGAGTTTGTGTAATAATGGCTTATTCAGGAGGGGTCAAAAACACTTCTATTGGTTGGTGACAAGTTGCCCACCCGTGCAGCCTTGACAAATGTACATTTTCACTACAAATTGCAATACATCTGTTCTTGCGTAGTCGTAGAAAGAAATCACTGAACTGCTGAATCTTATTTTATCAGTAATGTGTTTTTGGTGAAAAGTCAGTCGAGGACTCAACAAGGGACAGAATATTTTTCCTTTTGTACCTTTTTAGGACGAGCATTCAAACCCTGAAACTCAATTGTGGTGAGGTTAAGTTACTCTTCGAACTCATACAGATTCACTGATGATAATAGACTCATTTTTCTAGACCCTGACTTATTACAAAGAAAGGAAGGTCTGTCTTATCAAGGTGTATGCAGAATGCGTACCGTTGTGACTTTGAATCAGAAGGACTCAGTTTTTTATTCTGTCATCATCAGTGCTGTAATTATGTTCTCTGCCCTGCTTTCATTTGCTCAGTCTTGCTTATTATAAGATAATTGCTAATTATGAGTGGTTTTATATTGCAAATTGAATGTATCATTTATCAATTAGCCAGCATCCATCTAACTGTGGGCGACCGACTTATTTACAAGAGACGCTGGACTTAAAAGGCTCTATTTCCCCACAGACGCTGACTGTGTGATTAAACACAGCTCACACTGTTTATAAACAGACTGAAATACTGACATTTTCACCGCTTGTTGCATAAATAACAGACATCAGGTTTTTATTGACATGGTTGTGGAGTACAATCAATATATACAGTACATTACAGTAATGGCACCTGGGGAGAATGAAGTGCAACATAAAGTACTTCAAGTTGCAGAAAAAATGTGGTTTATCCAGCTGTAATAAAATAGATTTTGAGCTGCAACAATACGTCAATTAAATCATTAGTTGACAGATGAATAAATCATTATTCATCTTATTGTTAAAGCAACATTATGTAGAAATTGGCGTTTTGTGCAACACCGCTGTCGTAAATACAAATCCCAGGTCTGTAACAATTTGTCATACGTAATGTAGGTGCTAGCTACAAACAAAACTCTACATCATTACAAAGTTATGTGTTAAAAACTTGTATCTAAAGTAAACATGTATGTGATGCTGTGATCCTACCCTCTCACTGAAGTTACATAGCGCAGAAACAAGTAACATGGGGGCGGAGTAGCTGAGACAGAGACACCATTCACCCTATTGTGAGACACTGTACCATCAAAATGATTCTGAAGCTGATATTTTAAGGTAAATAAGTTACATCATGTTGCTTTAATGGTATTTTTCAAGCACAGATCACAAACATTTGATGGTTCTGGGCCCTCACATGCAAGACTTATCCTACATGTCAGATAATGTCACCTTGGGACAATAATTGAGACAAAATTCAGCAGGCAAATAAATAGGTTGCAGCCCCAAAACAAAGATGGTGGTAAATATCCCTATTATTCATCATGCTTCGTCCACATCACTCAGGTAGTTGTCAGAACAAAGGTTGCAGCATTATAAAGGCTGTGATTTTGACAACATGCAGTGTAATATATCAGCCCCTAACAACTGCAGAAATGATCACTGCTATCTTTCTCTGTTTGACACCTCTGGCACAAAGTGAATAGGCAGTTATAGGATGATATTTTAGTCTGGGAACACATGGAGGAGTTGCTGACCACTGACAGGCGTGAGTCTCATCATATGAGGCGACTGACAGCAGCTCTATGAGGTTGAGTTTGGGAGAAGGCACAATAATGTGCACCACTAATACCAAGTACAGTTGTGATTAGGAGCACGGTGTGTGCCTGGTTCTTGCAGCGACCTACTGTGAGCTTTAAAAAAGGGATTTTATTGTTCAAACTGGATCCTGTCAGATAAAATGCATCAAATGACGAGTTTTAATGTACCACAGCCAAGGTTTTATAGGACTTCTGCAGTACACAACCTACCGTAGTTTTTGGAAGCACTTCGACTGTATCGATGTATGAGTATGCCTTCTATTAATACTTTCCGCAAAGGATGATCTAACCGCTTCAACAGAATCTACAAATGGAGTTGAGCGAATCGATAACAGCAGCCTGTAGTGGGTAATGAGGCTGTATCAGAATGGGGAGTTGTGGCTATTTTATGCCCTGCCAATCTCTCACTTCATCAACTTCCCCTCCAGCACTCATTAATAATGTATCAGGAATGAAAGTTAATGTATGTAATGAAAAATGTATAACCTCGTGAAAACCTATAGGAAGAACTGACCTTTCAGTTGTTGGTGTGTCTGACGCACTTGGAAAACCTGCTGTTGTGGATGCTTGAAACCACCAGGCTCATCCGTCTCACGACTTTTAATTTCTGAAATATTAGTATACCAGATGAACTACAGACGGAAAGTGCATTGCTTTGTAATTGTTTGAAATTGCTTTACAGATTTCTGCATTTTCCACACTCGGTGTTTATAGAACACCTGCTGTACCTTTTGTAATTTCAGATACTGGCTGAGCACTAATCAAAACTGGTGTTTTGTAAGCATGTTTATAATTCCTGGGGTCATAACAAATTCTAATTAGGCTTGTAGCCATGCCAGACCAAATTCTCATTGCGAACAGGAGAGTAATTATTTCCACTGCACAGCATTATTGACGCAAACTTTTCTTTTGATTAAAAATGGAAAACTAATCAGTCTTTGTGTGTGCTCGAGGAGGCGGTAAGATGATCTCCTACTTAGCTGTGGAAAAAGGAGAAAGGGTATGACGGTGGGCAGCACCACATGATGTGGACAACTCGGTAATAGGCCTCATTAGATGCCTAGAGCCCAAGAAATGTGGCACTCTGTTTCCCATTAGGCTGAAAGCACAGTGATAAAAAAAAAAAAATAATAATGATGAAGGATAATTGTCAGGGAGGCAAGGGGGTATATATTTCATATTTTATTATAACAATCCATAAAAATGTTTTGCATATTATACCATTTCAGACTATTCAGAATGTCCTCTTAGAGTCCATCCGTATTAATACAGAAAGACAGACTTAACTTGTACGCTGGAGACATATTGATATAATAGAAAGTTAAAGAAATCTTTACCTTATTAATTTAAAAATATTAAAACTGTTCAAGACCAAACCAAGCACTAAAATGTGCCAATTTCAAGCAAAAAAGTGTGGCACTGTTCTGTTAATAACCCACATTAAGCCAAGGGGGGAAATGTCCACTATTTCTAATAAATATCCCAATTTCAGCGAACACTGACCAGCTTAAATAGAATCTCAGCATTAGCTCATCGATTAGCCGTCGTTGCACTTGTAGGGAACAAAAAAATAACTGCTCCATTAACTCTACACTCTTGTGTTTTTCGTTAAATATTTATAACAAACAAAAACATTATCAACTCTCTAAAACAGGAGCAGGGATATTTGAATTTAGGAGGCTAGATTACTAACTGTCTGCATCCTGCGAGCTAACTGCACACTCAGAAGTTAGCTTAGAAGTTAGCAAACTAAATAAACAAACTCCCTTCCTTTTTATGACTGAACAAACAAACTGATGTTAAAGGACAACACAATTTAATACTTTTAAACGTGTCCATATTTGGCGGACCCTGCCACCTTTCTAGCTTCAAACAGCATCCTGGGGACCTAATTTTCCTCTGAGAACAGCTTGTTCATTCAGTTATGGAATAAAAAAAACTACGTATTGTAGTGCCCCTTTAAATATCATCTTAGCATTAGCTAATCGATTAGCCGCTGTTGCACTTATAAAGAAAAACAACAACCTGCTCAATTAACTCCACACTGTTGTGTTTCATTAAATATTTATAACAAACAAAAACACGATCAGTTCTCTAGAACAGGAGCAGGGGCGTTTCTTTATTTGAATTTAGGAAGCTAAGTTAGCTAACTACTATCTGCGTCCTGCTAGCCTACTGCTAGTTAGTAGCTTTTTGGCCAGCTACATAGAAAAACCCCAAGCTAGATTGAATTAGTCATCAACTGAGCCGCATTCGATGAACCCAGTGCTTCAGTCTTTCTTCACTGAGGAGGTGAGCTTCAACTGTGAGTAACAATAACACATTATTAGATTAATTAATAGAATAAACTTGGATTATCTCTCTGTTGTAGGTTTTATAAGTGTACACAAGAGGTTCAGTGGTAAGATGTGCTATCTCAACTAGCTAGTTGCTTGGCATGTGTGTGTGTGTAGATTTTTGTTTAACATGCTGTGTGTTTACTGTGTATGCTTTTATAAATCACACTGTTAGGACAATAATCTGTTTACATGTGGATAAAAAGACGATTCCCATGAGATAATTCAGGTTATAGTAAGGTAGAGTTAGGCATGTAGAGTTTTAAGTTCAGTATCCAGGGAATTAACTAATGTAATTCACTATATTGCTCTCCCAGGTGATAAAAACATGTGTATGTGTGTTTATATTCTCTTGCAGTTACTGTGAATTATCATGATGAAGTGATCTCAGGATGCATCTTGTCCCCCCCCAACCAACAATGACTGCAGCGCCATCTTGTGAAAGAATGAAGTAAGTTCATTTGAATGCTTTGTGAGGCTGACACAATGTGCCTGCTTTTGCCCTGAGCGCTGAACAGGAAGTCTTTTCAGAAGTACATTTTGTCATCTGTCAGTTCTGCTTGTACAGATCTTACATTTTGAGACAAGGTAGGGAGAATGCCGGGATGTGAGGCAGGAGGAAACAAGAGAGAAACACAGAGGTCGCTGCAGTATCAGTAGATGGCAGTAGCATCACACCATGGCAAAGGCACTGATTAATAACCTTTGCAAGAGATCATAATATCTTTCATAGACAAATAACAAGTAGCCTTAAGCTGTGGTAAACAAAATACAAACTGCAATTATCATTTATCAGATGCAGCGTGTATAGGCAACAAGAGCCTATTATAAGATGTTTGACTTAGTTTAAATTCATTACCTTCCAGGAGGGACGTGGTGAAGCTGCATGTGGATCAGTGAGTAGTGAGTGTATCACTGATGTTTGCTATTTATTATACAGCGCATCTGCAAAGACGCGATCCTTCAGTTAAATCCCCTCCCGATAATAAAATGTGTCGTCTCTCTCTCAAGTCACACTCATAATTAGAAAGTGAGATAACTTACAACAACTGCAAGACGCCATAATTCAGTCACAGATTTAGAAAGTGTGGACTAATTGCATTTTGCTTCTTATCTCATAAATTGGATCCGTCTCAGAGGTGGAACAGGAAATCCCCGTCTTCAGTCATGGAGGGCTGCTGTTTGCGTGGATGCTGTTGATTTTCAGAGGCGTTGCAAAACCAAAGAAGTTGGGAGGAGGTTTGAAAATCACCACAGATGCTTCGCTCCTTGCACTGGAGTTAATGGTGTGAGCAGCATCTTAAAGCTCAGGCTTGCTGCAGGCGCAGTGGGCAGACACTTGACACATGAGAGGTTATTAGGAACATTTACATGACTGCATTTGAGTGTGGAGGAGAAACAGCAGCAGCACCGAGGTCAGGTGAAAAACCCTCTCGCTGCTCCGTCATGTCATGTTGAAGCAAACCCTCCGCCTGACTTGCAGAGATCAAAGCTGAATCAACACGTTGTTTTTGCTCTAAATTATACACAACGCAGCAGTTGGGATCACTGCCATGCACCATACACCGTATTCCTCTCTGCGGTATGCATTTAGCTGGAAACACTTTGCCCTCTGACAACACACAACATCTCAAAATAAAAACATGAGGGTTGCTCTGTATGCGGTGGCTTTACACCATTTCTGCCTTTTACGGGCATTGTCTGATCTGCCAGTTTCATGTTAGCACAGGATGTTTGTGCAGAGCTTTGGTCTCTGCATCCCGCATGCTCCCTGCTGGCCCAATGACCAGATGGGTCAGTGACTGTGTAGTCGGGGCCCCTTCTGTTCTCTGTGTGGGTCCACTCATGGGATCAAAACCCCAGAGACCAGAACGATAGGAGCTGGATCATAAGGTAGATGGACTGCAAGCTGAGCTGAGCTGAGACGTGCACACACACATATGCATTCAGCGCACACACACAAAAAAAAACCCCACACAGGTACATCGAGGAATATGTGCATTACATTTCACACTCCTGATCTGTCAGAGGACATAATGTTTTTACTGATTAGCGGAGGAATTAACAAAGGAAAATGTGATTTTATTTAATAAGCCAGAAGCAGACCGGATCTTTTATCACTTGTGACAAGCTGTTCAGGAGGGTTACATTACCAAAGTGAGATTTTTCTTGCCATGTCATGTGGAAATTTAGTCAAGTCATCTTCAACTGTTATTGCAGTCCATTAACTCCATTGTGAAGATACATAATTGATGCAGCCTTTGGGTAGAGTTTAATCAAATGGAGAGTGCTCCGCACTCCACCGCCAACTGAAAAATGAGACGCGCGATCCTCAGCGATGTAGTTTGCGTGGTAAGACTATAATTCACACTCGGAATTGATTTATAATCATTTGACTGCACACTTCCCGCAAGATGCCCAAAGCCAAAAAAAAACTCTTGGCTTTGTCAGAAAGGTGGATTCATGTAAAGGATTTATGTGCCTGATTTATGACCCAGTTTTTTTAAGAAGAAAGACTGAATAAAACACCAAAACAGCTGTTTTATTTTACTAATCCGCTCCCAAACAAGCCAACGAGTGTGGTATGTCATTTATTCTCTGCACCTTTTTATTTGATGTGGATTTCTATCACTCACCCTCAACTATCCATTTACATTCCAATGTTTTGTTTCTCTTTAGGCATTTACTTTTCTTTGAAATAACAGTGATCTGCGTGGGATGTGGAAACGCATTGTTTATGCCGTGCTCCTTGAAATCAAGGGCTTAGCTCTCTAGTTAAATTTCACAGCCAGCCAGCACTTATCTCTGTCAACTCCTGTTCAAGCCACAGATGATCTGCCGCGGTTTAAAATGCAATTGGCTTCTGTTTGTTGCCGCGTACCTGAGCTGCGATTCAATGCTAAGAAACGTGCTACTTTTTTCTAAAAGTAAGTTGTATCTTTCATGCAGCCAAAGCCTAACAAATATGCAACATATTTGCCAGCACTCTGTACTTCTTTTCTCCATGAATGCATTTTTTCTGACAGGGGAAATTGGGGGAAAGCAGCAGATTAGTGCACCTACTCAGCTGCGAATTGTGAAGAGCATTCGTCTCACTCAGCCGTCTTAATAACACAGCAGTCAATTAAAATCCATGAAGTCAAGATATGTAATTTTCAAATAATCATTAGCTGGGGGGAAAGATGGAATTAGAAGTTTGGATATCGGATGAAGATGGGAGGGGAAGATGGCGAGAGAGAGAGAGAGAGAGAGCCATCGCAGTCATTACAGTGGAGGCAACACGTACTAAATCCCCCAGCCAGAGATGAGTGAAGATAAAGGAGGTGACTGAGCTAATTGTGTACTGTCAGAATCCATATCTCTAACGACTGTCAAATGAGCAAATTTCAAATGTATTCACTCCACCCACCCAGCTCCCCCCAGGAGTAAAAGTGGTGAGAGAGAGAGGAATAAATACCAGGAGACACTAATGTGATGAGAATGATGCCTGGTCTCTTCTGCTGATTAAAAATGCAATAACGCTGTGGCAAAAACACACACACACACACACATACACAGTCATTGTGCAGCCTGAGCAAGGCTAGGTCTGTGGACCCACAGATATCAAACAGCACCCGGTGACCCCCAGACTAATTTGTTCCCTCAGAAAACGAGGCACTGTATCTTTTTCTTGGATCGCTCGTAGTAAAACAAACATTTCAGCTGCAGAGTCTGTTCATAAAATGTACTCGTGAGCTTCCTCTAGATGATAATTAGTGCCTACAGTATTAGTAGATGTGGATGTTATGATTCATGTCTAACCAATGGCTATTTTACTGTAACACTAATTATAAGTCCTAGTGTCATTATGTGCTGGTAACAGTAACTGGCCTGGTTTCTGGAGAACGGTGTGAACACAAAGGAAGAGGAGGGAGGCCGGTAAACACAAAGTGTCATAAGAGGGTTTTGAGTGCAAGGTGCAGTGGGGAGGGAATAAGAATAGTGAAGAGTGTCTTTATCCAGCCCACGTTTATATCAGGCCTCAGTTGGTTACTGACGGGAAGCAGATACGGCTTCACTCTGGCTAGAGTTGGATAATTGGACATTTATGGAGAGATAGGAGAGCCCAGGGCCCAGGAGCCATGAAACAGAGCTAATCTAGACTCAGCATCAGTAAATTGTCTGTGAAAGAGCGCATCAGGAGTTCTGACAAGATAAGAAAGGCTTTCTTCAAAGCCGAAGCCGGACCAAAGTGACACAAAAACTCTGATAGAAGAAAGCTTGAGTTTTTTTTTGTGTTGTTGGTGGGACTTGTGCATGTCACAAGAGGAAATGTATATGACATGTAGCAGCTGTGTCACCTTGTCACCAAAACTGGGTCACGCAGACTTGCGATTCTTCACAGTCCTCAGCACAGCTTTGACAACCTCAGCGAGCCCGCCATGTTCATTTTTTTAAGAGTCTATAAATTCTATTTATCAACTTCAAATGTTCCACGCATAAGAGCCTGCGACTGAAAGAGAGTTTGAAACATTTAAGTCCTGGTGGAGTGCGGCGCGCTTTCAGTCCACCATGATTAGTTTCCTCCCTTTGATGTTCTCCCTGTTTGATTCCTCACAGGAAACTGCTGCCTACAGAACAGGTGCATACCGAGCAGGTGGGCTCTTACGTAGGAGCCCTGAGAGTTTGGAGCTGCAGCAAACCATCCCTCACAGTATCAGAGGCAGGTAGAAACCATTACTGAACATGCCATGTTTCGATTTTTCAATATCTGATGCATATGAAAGAGCTTGTCCGGATCCAAAATTCTATTTGCTGCTTTAATATATCTTCTCCTTTTTTGCTGAGCTGTGAATCTAAAACTCTGTGCAGCCCCTACTGATTACTTGCACACAGACACTGACACACGCAATTAATTTGGTGGGGGAGAGGCTAGTCTTAATTGGGCATAAGTGGGATTTTTCTTGGCCGTGTGCAACAGAAAATGACAGACTGTGCGTATGAGAAGTAAAGACCATCTGGTCCCACAGGAGCTGAGTGAGATGCCAGACGAATGGAAAGAGAAACAACAGAAAACCTGTGTGGGTAAGTTATCTCATTCCCTCTTTTTCCCTCCCTCTCTCTTTGCCTCAGACACACACACACTCACACACACACACACACACACAGGCCAAAAAAGAGGAATCAGCATCTCTTGGTCATATATCATTTGCCCATGTAACAGCCTAGAGGGAGATGCTTACCGCACGAAGAAACAGAAGTCTCTCATGCGTGGCCTATTTATGTTTTTATATAATAATCAATATTGAAAATAGTAACATTATGCTTGCAGGCAGGCGCGGGGAATAAAGAGCGGTTAGCTCGTAAAGGCCCGGTCATCAGCAGGACAAATTGATCTGACATGTTAGATTATTCATGTAGGGGATTGGTGGGGGAGACTTGGAGGGAGCAGCAGCGAGAGAGAGAAACAACGAATGAGACAGAGAGGGCGCAAAGGGTGAGTTAAGGAGTCAGCCAGTGGACATCGTCTCCTCTCGCAGGGTCTCATCTCCTCTGCATGACAGCGCTGCTCAGCGAGCTCGCTAATGCGCCCTGTCACGGGGGTGAGACAGTAAACGAGCACATGACATTTCCATCAGTTTACAGAAACCCCTAAACAACAGCAGTGATTAATTGTACTTATTCAAACATCAGTTTAAGCTGTACGAAAGACTCACACTCACAGACATTCACAGAAAGAACTATGATATGCTGCCTGGTTTAATTGTATAAAAGATAACAAAATGATTTTATTACATGTTCATAATTTGACAGACATCACAAGATACTTGCATGATTGCTCTGATATTAATGCTTCCCACACCATAAGTAGGCAATATATACCCAATACGAAACTATATAAAACAAACATGCTTGCAGGAACAGCGGGGGGGTCAAGTCAACACACAGATTAAAGCCATATTCTGTCATTCAGTGAAGTTCAGTTCTGGTAAAGAAAACAAACTGCAGAAGGATGCTGAAGCTCATTATCATTTTTCAGAATTTATTTCTCTTTTTTTTTTTTGTTCGTTTACATCAAATAGAACAGACATACATTGGCACATGCAAAGTGAACACTTTGTGGTGCTTTTCGTTACCATCCAAACCCCAAATCAACAAAGACTGGATATCTATTTTTTTTTGTACTCCAAACATGAAAATACTCTCAAATATTTACAAAAAAAATATACTTACAATGCCCATCACTCTAACATAGTAATCATCTGGGACTGATTCGAGTCGGTAAAACAAAATACTGTGTGTGGCAGAGCTTGCTGTTCAAGGTAATTAAATCAACTGCAAGAAAAAAGAGGCACAGAAGAAAAATCACTTAAAAACAATACAAAACAGAAATCAGATAATGGGAACCCCAAGAGAATATGGCTTTAATGACATTTCAAAAGAAAATATCTTGAAAGCAGATCCACCGTCCCTTTTTTTTTTGTTGCGGTCGTCCTCGTTCACAGTGACCCCTTTTAGCAGGCAAGTTGTTCTCTGTTGGAGAGAAAGGGGGGCCACAACACAAGTTTAAAACCTACAGTTTGGTCTGTGAGGCCGACCCAGCCACACTGGCCTACAGCTGTGCTAGTCTCTGTCAGGACTCATGTATCATGTCTGGATGAAGGTCGGATGCTATCCACAGTCCTGGAGTGCATAGGTACTGCAGGTGGTGCTGGGATGCCTGTGCTCGCTTCTCCTGTTTCTCTCTGTGCCTCTAGAGCTCCCTTTTCAATCACAGATAAAGGACAAACACCACTCATTTTCAAGCAGATCAGATCCTGAGGTTGTTGTAACTCACATATGTTTTCTTGGTTGCCTGACCTGAGAACAGAGCAGAAGAAAAGAAGATTAACATTTACTTTGAGGATTACTCAAACAAGACAAAAGAAGAAGGAATCTTGCAGAGGCAAATAAAAATCATCCGCTTTTGTAAATTCATCCTACTGTGCCGTGCATTCTTATCACCAGCTGTGTGCAATCAGTAGCAATATTTTCTGGCGTAGCTTATCATTTCGACTCACTATTCCCCCCGTGTAAAGCCTTAGTTTCTATTTTCAGATGCTAACTAGAAACACAAAAAAAAAACACAAACACCACACAAGTGAGCACCGAACAAATGCTAGGGCATGCAATGTGATCCCAGTCTGGATTGCCATGGAAACATATCAGAATGTGGCTGAGTGCCTGGGCGCTGTGTGTGTGTGTGTGTGTGTGTGTGTCCTTGTGTAATATCTGTCGTTATGAGAACCAATTTGAGTTTCAAATCCACCGAGTGACAGCGTCTTTTCGTGAACGGAGGTCATCCTGGCTCAGCGTGAGATCTGTAAAAAGGCTGTTTTTGGGTAGGGATAATGTCTGGAGTTAAAATGAGTCTTTGGTTAAGGTTGATTTAAGTACAGTAATTACGCTGAGAGGTAAAGTGGCAGTAGGCAACATAAAGTGTGATGTGCAGACAGTACAGGAGTCTGATGGTACAGAAAAGCAACAAAAAAAAATCCCTGATGCATTGAGGTGAGGTTTCTTTTTATTTCAACAGGCGGAAGTGTTTTAGTTTGTTCCGCCTTGTGTTCACCTGAGGTAGTTGGTACAGCCTGTAATGCATTAAGCAGTTAAGCGTGACCATACTCTTGCATAGGTCATATTTTTATGAAGGGCTGATGAAAAACAAACGTAAAAATGTGATGTAAATGCCAATTGCTTTGGTAATGTCTGGCCCTGACTGTTTTCACATTTAGAGGCTGCTTAAAAACAGCAGGGATATAAGTTGTTCGCCTCAACTCTGGTGATTGACACATGTGGGGGAAACTTCTAATATTCATGTTCAACGTGCTGCATGTAACACTATTATTATTGCTTAGCCCACTTAGCAAACGCTTCTAAAGCCTTGAAAGTGCCGCCGGTACATCAGTTATTATAATATTTCGCTAGTTCCGCCGGGCACCGGAAGTATCAGCCAAAGTCGTGTCCTCAGTGACCTCCCCGGTACGCCAGGGGATATGAGATGTTATTGACCGTCATAAGCAATATTATATATATCACTCCATCTCTGTGATTGGCTTGTTAGATCCTGGCTAACTAGCTGATTGGTTGTTTCAATAAGACCTAGCAGGCACTCACAGGAAACAGGCAGGCAGATTTTTTTTAATTTAAACAGGAACCCTTACATGAAAGTCATTTTTTATTTAAACTAAATAAATAATGAATGAATCTCGCCTACTGCAGCTTTTAACATTAGCCTTACGTTCATGTTGCTTTTAGGGCAGGTGTTGCTGCTGTGGTGGTAGAGACTGGGATGTGTCTGTCTGCAGGTGCGTTGTCCTCTTTGTACAGTGGAGAAGGTCGATGCACACTTTCTTCATCACAGACATTGCTATAAATTCTCACTCTACTGCTTTAATGTTGCTATGGCGACCAACTCCCATGGGCTACGTAATTAAAGTCGGACCGTCTCTTTACAGCTGCATTTTGTAGTCTTGGCCGATGAATAAAACATTAGTAAATGTACAACAGATTCTTCCTGTTAACCATAAATAGTCTTCAGGAAGATCTGTCTGTTTTTTGAGGCAGGATGCTGTGTGTGTTTGTGTGTGTGTGTGTGTGTGTTTCTGACTAAGCCTAGTTTTGAGGACATAATTCATTAAAGACGAGTGAACTGGGGACATCTTCCCCAATTGGGGACAAAAACTGTGCCTCGAATCGGATAAAGCAGATTTTTGGGTCAGTGGTTTCGGTAAGGGTTACGCAATTAGTTGTTATTGTGAGGAGGTCTCAAGGGAAATGTCCCCGAAAGTAAACATTTGTGTGGGTGTGTGTTTGTTTACTTGTGTGGGGTTGAGAGATCTACCTACGGTCTCATCTTAATTTGTAATATCAATAGCCAATTATTAATCTCATCCCTTAACTTTTCTTATCTTTACTCCCTTTTTTAAGGTTGGAATGAAATTGATCTGAAAGGCATTAACTCATCCACACATGCCTGTCTTGGTTGATCTGTATTGAAAAAAATAACTACTGTAACACAACAGGACAGTGAAGAACTTTTAGCATCTGTGATTTTGCAATTTAAATCTGTCTGTTAGGGGCGTAATCATAAAGACATTATACCATATCAATACCAATGCAAATCTGCAGAACTGTTAATGCTCCTAATCCTATAAATCACTCAGAGCCATCTCATACAGAGCTGATGGGCCCTGAAAGGGAGGTATTTGGCGCTCTGACGGTTACAGGAATTGACGGACAGTCTCCAGGGATGGTCGAGGCACAGTTCAGGTTTCGGGGCGGTCATGCACATAAATTCGCCATTAATAAATGTCACTTCTCCTGCCGCTAAAAAAGAAGGGCAAGGGGAGGAGAGGGTGTGCAGAGAGGGGAGACGAGGCGAGAAGACACTCGTGTAGGAGAGACAGAAGGTGAGAGACACACGACGCAGATGACACCGTGCACGTTTGGGAGGGCCTCCCGAAGACCACGTGCCTCCTCAGGGACTTTTTGATGTGCTGCTGCGACAGATGTTAAGGTTTCACCCTCAATGCAGAGTATTTTGCTCATTGAGCCACATGTGTGACTGGCATACTGTAGGCTCCTCATCCCCTGATACACTTGCATCAGCTCTCTGACTTATACGTGCGTAGCTCACACATTCAGTCACACACAGATACACACACTCAAAACGGCACGCACAGTTGCACATTCGCAGTGGTACGCTCACACACACACACACACACACACACACACACATGCGCAAGCTCATTCGGCTCATGACAGATGAGTGTGACAACTGTTCGGGTGTTTGGAGAAATTCCCGGGAAAATCTGTCATTTCACAGGCGTAATTCAAAGAGGGGTTGAGGGGCTGGTGCACCTGTGGGTGCCATGATCGCTCTGTGTGATTAGCAGCATTGCGGGAGAGGAGGCCTTTGGAGCCTGTGATGTGTGATTTGCATGAGCTGTCAATCATCTCTGTCTTCCTACTGACAACTACAGAGGAGCAAAGAGCTTCCATGGCAACACTGGTCTAAAGCCTCTAAAAACATTTATAGCGCTGCCGTTTCTCACCCAAAACAAACACTATAGCACCTAACTATGGAAGTATGTAGGCTTCCCCACTCACATACTAATATCCAGCATTATCTTTGCTAACAGGATCACGCTTACTGCTTCAGATGAAGGGTGGTATGAGTAACACGCAGCTACAGGGACAGATTATCTCCTACCCTTCCCGGCAACAAAGCCCTTCGTCTTCAAGTCTCCTCAAAGAGCAAGTCCCCCATCTTTTTTCATGCTGACCGCCGTGCACTTGGGGTAAAGGTCCAACCATTTATCAGGAAACGAGATAACTGGGTCCATTCTATAGTACATTATACATACTTTATACCCAAGGAGCCATCCAATTAAACTGCTGGAATAGGACTTTATACTTCAAGAAAGGGAATATGAGAAAGATATGAGAGAGTACAAAAACCCTCATTCTCTGTTCTTGGGAAAATAATAGTTGAAGCCGATTGAAAAGTCCATAGCAGACATATTATATATATATATATATATATATATATATATATATATATATATATATATATATATATATATATATATATATATACACACATCTGTACATCTTAATTCCTGGTTCTTTGTGGTCTGATTAACACCTTGATCTCTATACAAGCCTTATCACTTCATTGTAGACAAAATGGACAGTCACTGTGCCTACTGTAACTCATCAATACATAATGAAGTTCATGTGTGTGATGTTGGCTTTGATTTTATTGCAGCCATTTTGACAAATGGTGCATAACTTGGGTTGAAAATCTGAAAGTTTTACTTACTTATTAGGTGAGCAAGCATTCATTTAAGGTAACAGAGTCTTTTTTAACGACAAAATAATCAAACTTAATACATTCAACAACCTAAAATTACCTCCAGCAGGCTGACATAAATATTAAGTTGATTTTAATCTAACCTTTAAACTGTCTCTGCCTCCACAGGTAGTCCACCAAGTGCTGACACACTTTACAAAACAACACTCCTCCGTCCGCATAAACATCATCGGAGTATTCATTCGCCTGATCTCCTGCAGTTATCCGTGCTGACAAATAGCCCCTCCCTTAGTCCCCCTGTGGTAAATCTAATTTTTGACATATTGTCACACTGCACCGCTAACTTTGATTTTAACGCTAACTGAAAACAAAACGCTACTGTCTCTCACAAGCACAATGGGGGAGGAGATGTGTTAATGTTAGTTTTACCAGCAGCGTCTCTATTACAAATCACTAAAAAGATATGCAGAGGCGTCGTAAGAATTCTGTGGGCACAGATTCTGTGTGGGTTTATTGCTAACTACACCGATCACAATGTTTGTTTACAATAACTTCCGGGAAGAAACCTCCCGCATCAGGCATTAGCTTACATACAATTTAACTGGCTTTTTTCACAATGTTATTCCAAAGTGTATACTAATAAATTATCTAAAATGGATGTTTAATGCTTGAATATATCATTAATAACAACACTTTCACTCACGTAACATTGGAGACTGTCAGGCCACAGATTAAAGATAGAGACAACCTGAGTTTACCCCAAACTAGCAGTCTGAGATGTCGTTGTTGTGTAGATATCAAAGATGTATCAAAGACGTTACAGTTCCGGCTGAAAATGACAACAGAAATGAACAAGTCTGCTGATTTCATGCATCTCCACAATGCAAATCAATTACACGTTTTCCACCTGGAAGTGACTGATGTTGTTAGCGCAACATCACGGTGATTCAGTCTATTGCATTGTGGGCTATAAACTAGTGGATCCCATACTCAAAATGAGCATGAAATGTGGTCCGATGTAAACATAAACGAGCTGGGTTCTTGGTGTGTACGTATGTGGCTCTGAGGCTTTGTGACTCTTTCGCTAGGTTACTTACTCATGGGGTCAGCAGCGGGGTTCTCACACAGCTCAGTCTTAGCCTCTCCGTTGGGCCTCTCATTGGGCTTCTGGGACAGACGCGATGACATTGTGGCAGCTGTGACAACAGCCTTGAAGCTACGCTTCCTCTTCTGTACGTTGAGCTCAGGGTGGAAGATAATGATGTACACCTTGGGCATGTAGAGCATGCCCAGTGCTACTGAGGCACTGAGGTTCATGGAGATGGTCAGGGTTGTTGTCTGAATGTACAGCTGAAAGGAAGCACAGACAGGTGAAAAGTGATTTTAATGCAGACTGAAAAATGTAAGTGGACAATTCCTATGTACTTTGATTTGACAGCTCTATGAGGCAGTTAAATCAGGAGCAGCATTTAAACCCTTATCGAGAAAAATGAGCGACAAGACAGCTATGATGGCTAAACATCTGTAGCCAATTACAGAACAGTCACACTGTTGTGCACAGTGATGAGGCAAAACCTAATAATATCCATCGCCCGATAACAAAATATGAGCACCGAGCGAAAAAAGTTCATTGGTTGTGTGGTCCTCCTGGAGTGTAAATGTAGACGTGTCCTGATCTGCATTATTAGATGATATATATTGTTTTATATACTAATATAATACAAAACCTCCTGATAATAATTGAATATTTTTCAATAATCTAACATTGTTATCAGATATGTAGGTGGCTCACATATTTGCTATGTGTAGCTGTGGGAAAAGGAGCAGCCATGCGTACAGTAACATAATCCAGCAGCATTTATTAAAGCCTGACCTACAGCTACCCAGTCAAGTCAAAGACGGTTCAAGCGTATTAATGACAATTGCAGAGGCATCACCATGACTTTATCAAAATGTCCTCACATGGCCTCCTTTCTACTTCCACCCGGACCCTTGACTAGATTGATAGACTGCTCTGTCGGGCCGAGGATCTGTCCGTGACACGCCGCCGTCACCTCGCCTTTCCCTTCACATCAGATGTTTTATCTCACCGCTCAAGCATTCATCAGACCAATCTACAGCCTCTGAGCTACCTCTTCCTTCACTAACAATTTGTGTAGCCGGCTGCATTTTAATGTAAATTCCTCCTCGAGTACAATATACTCATCTCCATGGACTAGGAAGACTGCATCTGCAGTATACAGCAGGTTTGTTTTCCTGCAGCTCTGCACGCAGTGGAGTGCAGCCTGTGAAAGGCTCTCAGGGTGTCAAGTGGTAAGATCATTCAGAAGATTGCCATTCATGTGAGCCCTACACAGGTAATTTCTCTCAAATGCTCCGTCCACGACACTCTTTTTCAGGGGTTACATAATGCCTTTCACATTGTCAGGCTGTGATGGCGGGCTTACATAACACAAATTTTATATACTGACTTCATTTAAAGGTAGTGATTTCACTCAGAGGTGGTGAAGTTAGTTATTCCGACACGCAAGAGCCTCTTGTTTCATTTAAGGGTCTTGGAGGAGAAAAAAATCACTCCAAGTGAGGTTTCAAGAGTGGATCATCGAAGCCTCCTCGCTAATCTTCTGCACTTGAAAGCATCAGATGTCACTTACACAGCCTTCCTTCCAGTCAGCCGCTGGTGATGTGGATGGGGGAGAGGAGACAATTGTAAACACATTAGCCACCACAGTGTATCTGCAGAGCAGTGAAATGCTCACTGATTCAGTGAGAGGAGGAAATGTCACCATTTGCATACAGTTTTTCTTGGTAAATAGCACGACTAATGGTAATTTCTTTCATACAAGATTCCTCATTTACATGGCAGCCATGCCTTTTGTCTTCCAATCTCCACCAATAATTCAGCCGCCTGATATCATCAACATGCCAATACACTCAACTGCCTCTTTCTCCCCTCCTGCTTCTCTGTAGAGCAGCATCAGAGGCACTGATCTGACTGGCGCACCGTGCATTAATAACTATATGAATATCACAATGCTCTTGGTGCACTCTCTGTCGCTCGACGCTCGGGGTGAGAGGAAATGTTTGTGCTTCCTCCCGTGCCGGAGCTGCGAATTAGCTGCGTTTATGATTGGATATTGGTGCGACCGTTCAAAGCATTTGTGAGGGGTGCACATAGCGTCAGATATAATCACCAGAGAATCTCAGCCCGGCGCTGTGTGTTTCCATGTTTGGTAGTTGTTAACCTGTCTGGTATCCATAGCAACACAACAGAGTTTGGTGCGAGCAGCTAAACACGGCTTGGAATAAGCTTTTAATGAGATTCTGATACCAGAGACGCTGCAATGCTGACCCTATCAGAACTGATTTATTGACCATGCAGGGGAGTTGGTTGGGGTGCAGGAGCACAAATAAGCATTAGGTGCTTACTCATACTCATCACACACAAGCAAAAACACACACATACCAACACATGAGAAAAAACAACAATATGGAGATGTAAGCATTCAGCTACACATGCACGCGCGCACACACACACACACACGCCAAACCAAATCCTTTTTCTTACTGCCTCTAATCAGCGAGACAGCGTTTTTTTTCATTGTGCCTCTTTATGAGCTTGACCCAAATTCGTAGCCCCTCTCACCCACCACTCGAATGTTTAGCTTGTCACAGAACATTCATAATTAATTCCTGTTGCTTTAACATAAATAAATACATGAAGTCATTTTCCCAACTGCGTGGCAACCCTCTATTTATAGCCGCGGTAATGATTTATTAACGTCCTCATCAGGAATCAAACACTCGCATTTGAATTTTACATCTCATTGACAAGCCAAATGCCAACATCCAGCCACAACAAACGACATGTCTTCCATTTAGACAAAAAGCCGTTGAGAGTAATTCTGATAATTATACCCACCAGGGATATACTTACTGCAAAAGCAATTTAGTTGGGTATGGCTGAGCACCATAAATGCACGGAGCTATAAGGACTTGATTCACTAACTGACAATTGGGATGCTCTCTGCCCCGTTAGAGCATGCCTTCAATAATGGATCCAGGGGATTTGCAGTCTGCTCTCGACTACCTGGATGTCTCTCGTTGTTTTGGGTGGCCTACTTTCTAGCCCAGCTCACATCATGAATAACAGTCTGGCTTTGTGCTGCAAAGCCCTATTCCATATTGGAGACTCTGCTCTCCAAGTGGATGGTCTTCCCTTCATTTTGGCTCTGCACAGGGGGTCCCTATTACCAGGCTTGAAAACTGGTAGATAAAGAGGTTGTGACGCATACCCGTCCAACCAGCTCTGCACATGTGAGAGCAGGTCATTAATAGTCCAAAGAAATCTGAGGACGTCACTTTAGATGTTTCCTTGAACATCATTTGTTGAAATTTGTGTTGATATCTTTGCTGCTGTAGTCAGGGTATGCATTAATCAAGCGTCTCAAAATTGGAAACCAGCACTGACTAGGAAAAAAAATCAAGGGGCGTACGGTGCATTTTTGATCGAATATTTAGTGCCAGGACTAAAAGCATGTCATCTTTCTTAACTTAGGAAAAAGACTTCTATCTGGGCCAATACCAGGAGATGGCGCTCATGCAGAAACAATCTGCGAGATGTGACATTTTGGTGACACTTATTAGAAGATACTATTATTTATAAAAATACCTTTTTGTGACTGACTTTGTAGAAGTCAGAAAACACATGCTGTCTCTGCAGAAAACCACTGTCCTTACAAGGGTTGATGTAGTATATTTCACGGTACGATAACCGTCTTAGAAAATATCACAAATATTATTATATTATAATCAGTAGCAATGGCCCTTAAAGGAATGAAAACAGAAGGGTTATTCATAAATTATAAATTCACAAAATATTATATCCTGGCAGACATGAAACTTGAGATAAACTTCAAATATATATATATATATATATATATATATATATATATATATATATATATATATATATATATATATATATAGTATATAGTATATAGTAATATATATAGTATATATAGTAATAAATCTAACTTTGATCGCATTATCTTCATACGGTGAGATGATTGCTATAAACGGCAAGACAAGAGCGCTTGTATATCAACACAATTCTAGGGACGGAGAAATTAAAGATTTTTTATTGCGAATAGCAAATAAAAACACAATTTCCAATATCAAGATACTCATAAATTGGGATAATCCTTAATATCCTAAAAAGTATCCTAGAAAAAAAACACCATTTGGTTCTGTTCGCTAAATGGTTTGTTTGATTTTCACGTAAAAAGATGTCGACTGAAAAAGTCCTATTTGTGATGGAATGAAAAATATTTGTTTGTAAAGGAATTCCAGTATGTTTTAGTGCCATCGGGATAAAACTGTGAATCGCAGTTATTCTTGCCACGATTGTCGTGACATGAAATTTTCATATCGTCCCATGCCTTCACAATTCTGACCCCCCTAACCGCTTAACTGTCTTGAAGGATCTCTCGATGTTAATGCAGCAGGTAAAATCTATCTTGTATTTCAAATTACAGCAGAGCTACAATAACCAAGAGATTTGTTCATATTGTGACAGTATTTCCTGAGACTGGGTGACATTACAGAAATAGATTTCCTCACTCCTACAGGGGACCTGAAGAAGAAGATTTCATGTTCTCCGTGGAGAGGCGTGACACAGCCCACTGCGGAGGGTTACCAACATCATTGCAGTGTGTGCAACACTGAACAATACATAGACAATGTGGCATGTTTTGTCACGATGTGGTTGGATTGGGCTGATATGATAATTTCATGCAGCTGAGTCAAATTAACTGCTGTTCTAATTTGCATACAATTTTGTAGGACAGACGAGTGGCTTGTCTGTGTTTACTTAAAGTCTACATTGTAACTGGCATATTGGTAAATACTACAAGGTTTAAGCTATTCATTAAGTTATTCGTCTACACTCATTAAAAACGTGTTTTTTTATATTTTCTGCTTTTCGTTACTCCAAGCTTGAACTATCAGAACAAGTACAAAACATCATCACAGTTTCTACTTTGTTGTCTCTGAGTGTTGTACAACAGCGACGTTAGACTCTCTCAGGCTCAGGTGAGCGTACCCTTTTCATCCTGAGGGATGTTCATCAACTATCTTCAAAATATTAACTACAATCTTCCCTTCTTTCCACTGCTTGTGACCAGTTTTAGCCTTTTGCCTCCAGTCTGCCTCTGGTGCGATCTGTTTAAGGTTTCAAGCATAAAACAAGTGATAGGCAGGGGAATTTCGCACAGAATTTTCAGAAGACTGCACATCTCCAAAATAAGTGTCAAGTCCAACTCCCATCAAGTATTGTTTTTTTTAACAGAGAGACAGGAGGATTAGAAGCTGCAATTTTCATTGTACCTGCTCAAGGCTGGAATATAAAAATTCTTGTGTAGTGAAGTTAGAAATAGTTAGTCATTACTAATGATACTTGGCAGCATGGTCTCTGTTTAAGAGAGCTTGTGGGTACAGGAGACATCTTACAAGAACCTAAGTGGTTTCCAGACGTGTATTGAGCAATGTAAGTTTTCATGACATGAAGTTCTCCTTTAAGCGTGACTGAATCTCATGGGTGTCTCCGTGCCTCAAGGACATTTTTCCTGGTGTCTTCATCCTACATTTTTTTAACCGTGAAAAAAAGGTTCAGTTGTGTGGTCGAAGACGCTGAAGAATAAGAGAGTCCTCGAGTTCAGAGACACCTTTAAATCTATCTGCTAGTTTCTTCTTTTTCTTACTTTATTAACACTGTTCTGCACATTTCCGAGTTGCCTCGCAGGCGTGGAGTTTGTTTCAAAAGTCTCCAGGCCTGAGGACCGCAGAATTTGAATGCTTGTGACTCTCACACTAATTAACATGAGAGTGTTGAGTAGCTGAATGAGCACATGCAGGTGCACAGGAGGCTGTGTGATCTTTTGTTACTGTTTTTGCATGACTTCCCTTAACATGAGTTTGAATGGAAAAAACAGAAGGGGAGGGGGGAGAGTCACAGGTGTGGAAAATAAGGGGGCATCTAAACGGCGTTGAGTTAAAGAAATTCCATTCAGTGCAGTTACAACTTCTGCTACAATACCACACGGCAAAACAACGTCAGGGTCAAAGAGCCACCTGAATTGTTTTGGATTATCGCCGGCAGCTGGCGTCATATCATCTCAGTGTTTTCATAAATCTTTTGATATTGGACGACCTGGGGTGAGGGAGATTATTCAAACCTGTGTGGGTGTTTTGCCACATCTGCACTTTGCTTCTAAGGTGCTTTTTAAAGTGTGGATACAGTGGGATTCATTACATTTAGCCCCCAACTGTTCATTCACATGAGGATCCGTGCACATTATTTTTGTATTTTTGTATCTGAGTAGGGATCCTATGAGCCAGTAAATACATCTTAGCAGAAACAAATGTGAGGGATGTGTGTTTATACTGAAAACTTAAGTATAAGTAGGCTGGAATGGTGGCGATGATTGCCTCATCTCACCTAAACTAGAGTGCAGAAGCATGTTATCAAAACATGCAAAAGCACTTCTCACCAGCAGCGGCCAGGGAGTAAGTCATAATGCACCCACAGAGGCCATTACGCCAGGATGCTGTGGTTTGAACTTTAGGTGAGCGTTAGTCAGGAGCTGGGGTGATGAAAGAGTTAACTGCATAAAGGGGAAAGATAAACACATTACTGCCTCACTAGTCGCCGCGAGTAGCATAATGAACTCCTAATCACTGCTGAGGGTGTAATTCATCTATGAAATCAGCAGCAAATTGAGATGGGGAAAATCAGTTTCTGATCCATCTCATGCCGTAGCTTAGCAGGAAGGATATTGAACGGTGTGCCTCTCAAAAGGTTAGGAGTAACACTTTCCTGTCAGCATCGATATTCTGTCAGTAGAAAACTTCCCCCTCCGCGCCGTCTTGTAACCGTGGCCTGGCGAGCAAGCACGCGTGGCTCGTAAGCCCGACAGATGAATGCATCTGTATTCTGCCCGCTGCTGCCCAGATAAGCAATGACTAGCACATCAGGTCAAAATGTCAGATTCTCAATCAACTCCAGTAGCACCCGGTGTCAAATGCTTTGTTGAGTAGAGCGCAGCTGTCAAGAGATGGAATGTGTTGAATCAAACTTCTATTTACCCCCTATTTCTCTCTGCCTTCCTCCTCCTCTAGCTCCTCATTCTCATCTTCCTCCACCTCCTCAACACGCTTGTCCCACTCTCCAGAATAAAGCACAATAGTATGTATGGAGCCCAAGGCATGAGAACTAAGATAATGGCTTCTGGAGCTGCTGGCACCCCCACCCGTATCACTCCTCAGGCATTCTGGTGCTTAACATCAACCCTTCCTCTGGCTTTATATCCCTATTTCTGTCCGTGGTGGTCCTAGTGTGGGTTTCAATGCACACTGAAGCCATGTGAATATGAAATCAAAAGAAAATGAACCCATAACTTATACAGTCTCGAGATGGGTGTGTGTGTGCTGCCTTTATGTACGGTTTGTGTTTGTACAAATATGCATGTGCGCATGTGTTTGGACAAGATAAAAACACGGCCGAAGGAATGAAAGGGAAAATTTGTGAGAGGAGGGAGAGAGACAGACAAAAGAAGGGTGGTGACAGAGAGAGAGAGGAAGAGGAATGACTCACCTTCTCTGCCGACTGGGCCGTGCCAAAGAAGATCGGGATGAAGGCCAGCCAGACTATGCAAGTGGTGTACATAGTGAAGCCAATGGGCTTGGCTTCATTGAAGTCTTCTGGTACATCCCGTGTCTTGATGGCGTAGATGGTGCAGGTCACCATCAACAGGATGCTGTAGCCCAGTGAGCAGATTATCTGCAGGTCTGTGATGTCACACTTCAGCACGCCACGGGCCAGCATGGGGTTGATGGTTTTCTGCTCATCGTAGTCGACGATGGTGTTGGGAGGGTCCACGGCGAACCACACCAGCACGCCCAGCAGCTGCACGCAGATCAGACTGGAAGTGATGGCGATCTGGGAGGTGGGGCTGATGAAGCGTGGGGCCGTGACCGTCTGCTTGCCCTGCTCGAAGATTCGATAGATGCGGTTGGTCTTGGTGAGCAGTGCGGCGTAGCTGATGCACATGCCCAGGCCCAGGAAGATCCTCCTGAAGGCACACACGGCTACGTCAGGCTTGGCGATCATGAGGAAAGTGATGATGTAACACAAGAAGATGCCAGTAAGCAGCACGTAGCTCAGCTCTCGGCCAGACGCCCGCACTATGGGCGTGTCGTTGTAGCGTACAAAGGTCGCCATTACGAAGATGGTGGCGATGATGCCAAGCATTGCCAAGAAGACGGGGATGATTGCCCACGGCGAGTGCCACTCCAGCTTGACTATGGGGATGGGCTGGCAGGCGGTTCTGTTGGGGTTGGGCCTCATGTTGTAGGCGCACAGTCTACAGGAGGTCTCGTCGTACTGGTACTGGTAGCCATCACACAGCTCGCAGTGCCAGCAGCACGGCATGCCCTTTACCCTCTTCTTCCTCTCTCCTGTTTTGCAGGGCAGGCTGCACACAGAGATAGGCACCTCCTGCTCCCCATCTGGCCACTGAAGCTCCTCCAGCTGGGAAAGAGATGACACACAGCACAGGGAAAGAGGGTTAGCAAACGATAAGCAAGAGCTACCACTGAACACGAGAGATAATAAATATGTTCCAATAAAACCTATTAACCAGCCACTAATTACTATGTTCACTTTTTGATGAAGTTACATCCAAAAACAAAGTGCAATGAAATCTTAAAAAAAAAAAAACGATTAACCTAATACACTAAAACAGCTTCCTTGCCAATTTCTTACAGGGATTTTCTAATACTTGAAAGTAATTGAAATCACCATGGCAACAGAGCTTACCTTTGTTCGGCGAAATAAAAATAAAGAAATGTGAAATGCAGAAGACATTATGTTTTAATACAGGAGCCAGTGAGGTATGAAATATGTGATGATAAGGAAGGAGAATGGGATTTGGGATTGCAAAGTGCCTCTTTTAGACTGTGCAGAGCTTTTTCTATTTATGATCTTGTCATCAGAATGAAAAGTGCAGTATACAGACACACTAAAGTAGTATTGAAAATTCACTCCAAAGAAGGCCCAGAGGTGTTCAATGATTTAAGATCAAACTATAGTCTTAACATACAAGTCTGCTTTTAAAAGGCCATGAAGAAATGGAATATTTTAGGACTTTACTTACATATTTTGTTAGGCCAAGTCAAAAAGCTACGATAATGCTCCGAGCTGCTCTTTCGATTTAATACAAAAGTGTACTGATCCATGACTTTAAAGGCTGCAGAAGATTAAAGATACTTCAACATGGTTTAGGCAGTTGCACAACAAATCAGCCGAGTAACTAAAATAAATCACTTGGAGTCCAACAAACAAAAAGAAATGAGAAAACTACACAATCTAGTGCTTTGATTATTAAACTGATTTTATCGCCTTATAAAACTGTGCGGGTGTGACAGATTTAAAGGTGCTTTGAGACAATGAGTGTATAACAGCCTACATTAAAGTCAAAACGGCATAGCGTAAAACTAAATTATATTGGGAATGAACAGGAATTCATTTTGGTGATACATTTTTAGTGTGCATTTTGCCTTGATGTGAAGTTAATTCGTGACTCAAAGGCACCCTGTGGTGCTTCTGGCATCTAGTAGCACTATGGAGCGGTTGTTTTTTTTTTATGAGTGTGTCTGTTTTGTTTGTCTCATGCATGTTCACATGATGTTCACAAGGCTGCACATGCACATGACACGACATACAGTCCTGCCAATAGTTTCACATTATTCCACTGACATTAAGGTGGCAGTAATACGCCTAGAAACACAGCGACGTGCCAGCAAAGCCAGGGAAGAAGACTGCATGCTAGAAGTCACCAATACAAACAATGCATGATTTTAAATACTTTAAAAAAAAAAAAACACCTTTGCAAATGAGAAATGTGATTACACATTACACACATTTGCAACATTCTTTCTTGAGCAGAGGACGGGAATGTGGTTAATTGTCGGCTAACCAGCGTTGTCAGGAATTGACTCATAAAAATAAGAAATATAAAAATACCAAAGTACACCTGAGTTGGGCTTAAAACATAACTTTGTTAACAAGAAATTCCACAGGTTATTACAGTAAATTGTTTTCTTGCGAAGAGTTAGATGGTAAGAATGATACTACAGCTGATGACTCTAGCTTTAAATATTTAATGGAGAAACATTTAATGTTTCTCCATTAAATATTTAAAGCTAGAGTCATCAGCTGGTTAGTTTAGCTAAGCATCAAGACTAGAAGCAGGAGGAAACAGCTAGCTTGGCTCCAAAGCTAACAAATCCCCCTTCCAAGGTGTCTACTCATTACTCACTAATTAGTTATCTTGTTTGTGTCATCCGTTCAGAAACAGCATGCTGGCTACCTAGGGATGTCATGGTGACTGACTGACAGATAAAGCCCATGTCAGTTATTGTAAGGGTTAAACAAACAAGATATATTTGCTTATTAGTGAGCTGTTGAGTTGCTGGTTGGCATTTATTTTTTATTTTTTCATCAAGTTATTGAGCTACGCTATTGGTGTAACTTCATATTTAGCATAAAAACATGAGAATGCTATCAATGTTCTCATCGAACTCGGTAATAAAGTGAATAAGTGTATTCCCTAAAATGCCATATTATTCAAAAATGTACTGTTGCTCTTCACTGCTCATCTCACTGTATAAATATCCACCAGGTACAAATATCACCACATACAATGTGAGTGCAGCTACGGACACAAACAGCAGATACAGAGCTTCACCTTTGCAGCACGTGCGCGCGCACACACATTCACACCTACAGTGTGTTGTTTGTGTTGTGTGTACCTGTATGACAAATGTGTTGTTTCTGTGGTGTCTGGATAGATTATCATCTGCCATTTATCTGGGGGCATGAAGGTGCCATTTGTTATTTGGACAATGAATGGCGCTCTCTGGAAAACCTCCCGATTACACACAGTGTGGAAACACTAATGAGACCAACAGCTCTGTTGCCATGGAGACAAGAAGCAAGATTTTTGACACCTTGGACACATACCATAGTTTTCATTTTGTTTTCTGCTTTGGTTTGTAATTTTACACATAATTTGAGCTTCTGCGAGCTGGAACGGCGTTTTATTGTACTTCTCTGTCGATGATCGCAATGTGCATCACGGTGCTCGTTCTGGGTTAACCTTTAAATGAAACTGCTCTTTATGTGTTACTGAACAAAATAGCAATTGCATTGGAATATAATTGCGCTGTAACAGCATTTGGTTTGTAATCACACTAAAACAGAATGAAACACAAATCCCCAGCAACAGACTTTGTTGCACCTGTGCTATCAAATCCACTGGGTTGAGTTTAATTCTGGTGATCCAGAGAGCCATTATGCAAATGTTAACTCATCTGTATGTAAATATCATGTTTTCTTTTTTTTTTTTGTAATCTGAGTTCCAGAAAAAAACCTAGAAATTTCAGCTCAGGTTTCATGCTATCACACAGCATGCGCAATTTCAAACCATGTTTGCCTTGAAATGAAATCAGTCTCTTTATTGTCCACATGAATCACCCAAGCCCATTCTTGCGTTGTGACAGTGCGATCTATCACCGTGGCTACAAACCAACACCTTGCTCTTAAAAAAAGCAGCTCGGCAGCTGTCCCCACCTCTACACCAAACACTGATATTAGATGGTATTTTTTTTGTATGTAGATTAAAGTTATCTAAAGCTTGCATGAAATAAAAACTGCCTTATCCATGTTCTCATCCCAGGGGTTCTTCTAAAAAAGTGAAATAAATTACATTTTTGCACACTTTAGTTTCCTGCAAATCAACCAGAGCTTTCATATTATTTTTCTTGCACTCTTGGGGGTGTACCTTAAATTACATCTGACAAAATTGTGATCATAGATTTAGAGTTTCATCGTGTAAGCTAAAACCTGCACGAAAGCTACAAAGCACCCAGAGCAACATGGGAGGTGTGTATTTAGGTGTCAGTTTCCGACAACATCAACATCTTCCGCAGCTCCTCGGCTGCCAAATACTGAACATATACAGTCTGACACTTGGGTTAAAAACATGTTCTTCCTCTTCCTCCCACTCTCTTTCACCGTCAGCCCTCCAACCTATGCAGTGGGAGGAGAGCCATCTCCAACAACGGAGAAACGTCGTTGTCTTACTTATCTTACTTCTTTTAAGTGCTGAACTCTCAGAGCTCTTGCTGATGTTTTTAGTCCTGCCTCAACATCCTTTTACAGGTGGAAACACTTCAAACTTCTTTTTAATAGCATATGAAATATGACAGACTAAAATTATCGCTTTTTCAGGACCCCCTTCACACGCTGGTTTTAAAAATCCTCTGTCAGCTTAATTGCACGTTTTCTTCAAGCAGCCGTTGGGACATTTGATAACCTTTGATAAACCATGTTTCAATTATGGATAGAAATAATTGTCTTATTAAATGAAGTCTAAAACTCTCTAGGACTTACATTTGTAGGCAACGCATTGACTGACTGCGTGAGTGTGAACATGTTCCTAAAAGAAAATATCAAACCTGAAGAATTGTGAACATTCATCTTCCGAGTAAAAGATTAGTACTCCCTTTTTCTTGCTAAATTGCACAAACAGAATCATTTTTTGCATCTAAAGTACATCAATTATACTGAAAGTAAAACACATCTGCACCTGAGCTCTCTCTGTATTTGAGATGCAAATAATGTGCACCCCCTTGTTGCATAAGAGATTTCAATCTTTGAAAACACAGGAAGTATTCATGCTTATAAATGTTGAGCATCCCTCTGTCTAGACACCCTGTTTTGATACAAGCGTTTAAAACATTTGACATTCTGTGTCTGTATTCTGTATTGTCATACCCTGAGCTGAAGGGTCTCCACCCACTGTCCTACCACCTTATACTCTGGGGTGGAGGAGTTGGTCATCTGGAACTGGAACAGGTCATAGCGTCCTGGAGCATCGCCATTCTTGTTAAACACAACAGAGGTGCCGGCACTGCCTGTACAGAGCGAGAGAGAGAGAAAGAGAGAGAATGTAGCAAAAGGACAGCAGGGTAGAAAAATGTTAGACGCTGCTGTGACAAGGTACAGCATCCCTTCTAACAAGAGAAAAATATGTTCTCCTAACCTCTTGCCACGTACTGTGCGGTGGCCTACATGGACAAAAAGCACTGCAGCTTGTTTGCTAAACCTCCAAACACAATGACCTATATCTTGAACCTTTATGATAATCACGGCAGAGGGGCATGCTCCTAACTGACATGCATAGCACTTCCTCACCTGCTTCCTGTGCATCACTGCAGCTGCGCAACGGCCGCTGGAGGAATGTATTTTAACATGCAAAACATAATCAGGTATGTGGACTCTGAGCTGTGCTCTAATATTAGAAATTCAAAGCGATTCTCAAATGCACGCCTCCTCAGTAGAGCATCTCCGTCACTCAGTGGACAACAACGGGAGATATAGGGAGGATACACAGGTCAGCCAAAGCATCATACGGTCCCCATCTGCTCTCAGTGTGCAGCAGCCTGCCTCAAGCAGAGCCCTGAAGAGTTCACTAATTAGCTCAGAGAGGACGGCAGACACCTGAAACATTAGGTATGAGAAAACGAGTTGTTTAAATATGTATTTGTGCGAGCTCTCGAGCCTGTCAGTTGTGTCCACACTAGTATGTGTTGTGGATGTGTGCTCAATTATCTGGGCCTGATGGCTGCAAAGTGTCTGCAAGGCAGTGTGTTAATGCAGATGTCAGTCAACATCAGATCTCCCTCGCAGCAGTGAATGCTGAATGGCATTAATGGGAAAATCGGTTGTACTTTATTTTATACATGAGGTCTGCATTGTTGATGAGGTCATTTTTTATCATCCCACAATGCTGGAAGAGAATGAGAAACTGCTGCATTACACGTCCATTCACCTTGGCACTGCATTCAGTGGATCACGAGCACGAGTGGAGATACCATTTTTGAAATGGGACGGGGGGAGTCTGATGACACTTGGCATGGGAATTAAGTACTTTAATAGCTCTGGCTATAAAAAGTGTACGGAAAGGACCAGGAGCATATGTCCAAAACACTTTTGGGAACATGTTGTCTTTTGTATCTAGAACAGAGCTTGTGGCTTTTGGATGGAAGGCCGTTGCACCCTTTCCTTAGTTTTCAGCCAGAAGGGAATTTCATCTCCCTCCAGTTTTTTTTTTCCAAGGACATTTGTCATTGAACATTCTACAAAAGTTTCAGGCTGAAATACTCTTGTAAAACAAGAAAGGCAGAGGGAGCAAGAGAAAAAACCCATTTCAGGCAACAGACTGGGGGGTCGTTTTCATAAAATACTGTAGACAGTATTCCGTTCCATTTTAAAAGTGGAACACTAATTCGTAGGTATCCATGTGTGTCGGCAGAGAAAATGAAGCAGGGGGGGTGTTCGGAATCTATTCAAGCGTGCTTGTGAAGCCTGTAGTGAGAACTGTCTTTATATGAAAACCAAACCAAAACTCGGTGGGTGGCAGTCACCGTCCTGTCACTTCTGCTTCCACCAAACAGACAGTAGACTTGTTGACACAGTGTACAAAGATGTTGACAAGGTATTGACTCCTGTGAGCGAATGCTGTGACAGGGTTACCATTCTTTCTCCACGCCCCGGCAAAAACATCCGCAAATAAACAAACACTCAGAGTCATTCAGCAAAGCGACATGACTGATTGGGCACTTGGCGCTCTTCAGCTTTAGAGCAAATAATTAAGTGGCGTATCTGTGTGCGCAGATAAAAAGGCATTCGAAATTCCTTTATATTTTCTATTGACTGATATTTTCAGGGGAACAAAATGGTCTGTGTAGACGCCTTAGTGAGAGCACTGTCTAAGATGAAAGATTTATGCATTTGCATGTGGCTCTGAACTAAGACATGACAAAAGTGCACTGCTGCTGAGCTGTGCCGAGCAGTGTGGGTGGACTGGGGATCCACTGCTGTGTTTCTCTCGCATCATTATTCTCTCCTTTTTTTTTTTTCTCCACTGCCTCTCACTCCTCAGCTCTGTGACTCCGGCGCAGTGGGGAGATCAACAAAGGAGGCTTACACTCCTTCGCTCTCAAACATACATTAGCAGTGGCACATACACAGGATAATGTGCGTGGCTGCGGTCTAAATGCAATAAGGGGCAGTGAGATATGCCTGAGCCACAGCACAACATCCTTTGCCTGCCGGTAGTGAGGTTTGAGAATATAATAGCAAGACAAGGCGAGGTAGAGGAGATAGAGCAGGTAAGGATCTTATTTTTGGCTCAGGTGAAATGAACCTATTTCTCTGTCGCTGCCACGCTGAAGTGAATGTTTTTCGGAAGCTGAGAAAAGTCATCTCAAACCCAGATGGTTATAGAGATTGGACAGCAGATTCTCAATCCCATGAAAGAGTCTACACTCACTTAAGGTCTCCTTGAAATCTCGGAACTGCTCAGGAAATTGCATATATTCTGCTTCTTTAGTTCCACCTTAAAATCCCAGGGCTTCTCGCCTGCTGGAACTCTGCACTGCTGCCATAGCGACAGAGTTATAGAAAGGCACGAAGCTCTTTAGCCTTTAGATCACTGACTGAAGTTTGTTTTCACACATATTTGTATAAGTAATTTGTTTATTCGCCCTGTTAAACATGATCAATGTGTTGCTTGCACCAATCAGCAGCACACAAAATGTGCATATCAAATAAATCTGCAACAAATTGCACTCACTCATAGATACCAGCCACTTAAATATGCCTGATTTTATTTTTTTTCCCATCAAGACCCATGCATTATTCCCTGGCAAATGAATACAAACGTTGAAAAAAAAAACCTGCACCAAAAATGAATGGAGTCTATCCTGAGCTGAGACACATCTTCCATCCGAGTTTAGTGGAAATCTGTTCAGTAGATTTTGTGTAATCCTGCTGACAAACCAACAAACCAACAGACGAGAGTGAAAACATACATTACCACGCAGGTAAAAACATTCCTTGAAAATAGTCCCAAACAAATAAGCTGTTTGCTCCTGTTTGAGTTAGGTTTGCTGAAAACTACAGTCCTTTACTGTTTTAGAAAATTACTGAGGCTCTTTTCAAAACTATATTTTGACCTGTTTCAAAACATTTCCCTCTTCAGTGGGAGGTAATGGGCTTAGGGAAGCTGCAGATGGTGGTAGGAGAGTCAGAATGTATCGGCAATAACAAAAATATAGATATATTCCCAGCCTTGCTAGAAATTTCAGAGGCCGGTTCCAGACCTCTGAATCACTGCCCACATCTTTGGTTTTTCAAATAGGTCGGTGTCGTTGGCTGGAAACTGACCAAGCCAGTCATAGCTTAGTTGGCAGAATTGCTAATGGGGAATGGAGTCATCTTAGTGTGCCGGAGTCAGACAAACAGCTATGCCCATGAAAAAGTGACTGAAATAATGGCTACAGTACAAGCGTGGAAGGCATCGATGCGGCTGTACAGCTGTTGTAAGTCGATAACTCTTGCCCGCTAACGTTAGCTTGCAGCTAGTATACAGTAAAGTAATCTTGATGTCTGGGGAGAATAAACATGAATGATCCTGCAGTCAAACTGGCTTCGCTGGTGGTGAACACACTATTAAACAACCACCATCGCTGATGAGTCAATCTGACATGTCAGACCTTCTGTCATGAAGGTGACATGACTCTAGAGAGTATATAGGTTACAATATAGTATAAAACTGGGTATTTATAGTGCATAGTTTTGAGTTTATTGTAGTACCGAGACCACATCGACAGAAGGGCGGGATTGGAAGATAAAAGCACAATCACACATCTGTCTAAGTTATTCAACTAACAACCCCTTTCCCCCTGCACTCTCTCTGGGATGGAGGAGGGGGATTACATCTCCTCCTCAAATCACCTACTGCATCTATCCCAGTAAAGTACATTTAAATAAATAAAACACACACATCGGAGTGTTATTTTAATGCTTAAGAAAATGACAATGAGCTGGGTCCACCTCTGAAAGTAGGCCACTTTTGTGAGCAGATTACGCTGATTCTTTACTTTTAACAGCTGAATCTTATCTAGAACATTTTGTGAAGACACACTGTACCTCAGAAGAGCCTCTAATGATCAGAGGCTGACATACATGCCGCCACATTTGTAATGACAAAAGGCTTCTCTTGTTCTAAACTCATCTCCCATTTGGCTCTCTTCCTCCACTCACTTTTCAGAGCAGTTGTCATTAATAGCTATATCCATTAATTGTTAAGTATCTTCCACATCACTTTCTGTACGGGACTGAATAATGTAGAGGTTCAAGTATGGGCAGACCCATAATATATCATATTGGCTTAAAATATTTCGCAGATCCAGAAAGTGTTGTGGCGCTTTAAGCTATGACTGAAACTGAATGTAAATTTAAATCGTAGCCAGCGAACAAAATGCATATGATGAATAAAACAGAGCAGTATCTACAGTATCAGCTAACCCTACTTTTTAGTATGAACCAGAGATGACTCTGGCTCCTACATCCTACTACTTTTTTGTTTTTCTTGAAATTAAGTTTTAAATTCTTCACACATATTTTATATACTCTAACTGTATCAGATATGTTGTCATTGTAGTCTGTATTCTCTGTGATTTTTTTGGTCCGCTCTGTACACGCGGCATCTATTGCACGTCTGTCCATCCTAGGAGAGAGGAACCCTCCCCTGTGGCTCGCCTTGGGTTTCTTTCTTTCCCTGCTACAAGGTTTTTTTTCCTTACTTGAATTTAGGGTGTCGTTCATTGTGCACATTGTGAAGCCCACTGAGGCAATGTGATTGTAATTTTGGGCTATATACAAAAAATTTACTTGACATGAAATTGACTGCAAGTTAGACTTAAATACTTGAGTATAAAGTAGTGGTTCAGTAATAGTTAGGGTTACACAAAGACTGAGTGGTAAATGGCATTTATCTACCGACTGCTGAAAACGCTTTACAACACTTGTCACATTCACACACACGCTCTTACATTGATGGCAGACGCTGCCATGCAAGGTGCCGACCTGCTAATCAGGAGTGATACAGCGCTTCCTATCCAAACCACCCCACGATATTTCTACGCTCAGTCATTCACACACACTCTCACTCACACACACACACACACACACACACACACACACACACACACACACACACACACACACACACACACACACACACACACACACACACACACACACACCAGTGAATAGCCATCGGGAGCAATTTGGGGTTCAGTATCTTGCCCAAGGATACTTTGACGTAAGCCAGGGAATCCAGGGATCAAGTCACTGACTTTATGATTAGTGGCGACCTGCTCTACATCCTGAGCCACAGTTGCGAGACAGCCCTTATCACTGGCTCCCCTGATGTTTAATGAGCTCATACCAGAGACTCAAGCATGTCAGGGTTTGCTATATTTTGAGCTTAATGCCAACATTCATATGCTATAGTTAGCTCGCTAAGATGTGATTATTTGGGGCGATCTGCGTAGAGCTTGATGAGAAGATTGATACCACTCTCATGCCTGTGGAGAAAATCATTCGCTGGCACCAGGAGACCGATGGTTTAGCTTACCATAAAAGCTAGAAACGAGGAAACGCCTAAGCTGACTCCGTCCAATAATTAAAATATCTGCCAGCAACTCTCAAGCTAATTAACACATTGCATATTTTTTGTTCAGTCTTTACTAAAATGACAATTTACCATTATGCTGTAAAGGAGGTTATGTCCTTAACTACGTCTCCGCTTGTGCCTGGCAACTGCCAAGAATTACCTCAGTACATAACCTCTCCGTAAAAACCACAACTCCTTTCAACACTTTGTTTCCAAACAAAATATAACATGTTAATTAGTGAGCTTTCAAGGTGAGCCACGCTTCTTCTAGTGTTTCCCCCGTGTTTTCAGTCTTTATGATACGCTAAGCTAACCAGCTGCTTGCTGTAGCTTCATATGCAACACACATGAGAGTGGTATCGATCTTCTCATCTAGCTCCCGGCAAGAAAACCAATATATTTCCCGGAATGTTGAACTATTCCTTTAACTAATGTAGTAAGGACAGAAGCCTCATTTCACATTCATGTGATTTTTTCCCTTATGTTTATAGGCGGTTCATCCATTAGTTCATGGATGTTTATACATTAATTTAATCTTTTGTATTGCTCTTATCGAGAATCGTTTGTTCTTATTATTAATTAATTTTCATTATTCTTATCTCCACAATACGCGTTGAAACATAGTCAGATGTCCTCCAAAACTCTGACTAAAGTGATAACGTAACTAATTTAACTTTACTTATCAACACATCCTGTCACTCACCGTTGAAGCTGGTGTTGCGTATGTACTTGAGCAGCGTCTTTCCTTCAGCAGTCTCCATTTGTGGACAAACGCCAGGATGATCAGGACATAAGTCCCTCTGCATGTTGTGGAGAGCGTGGGCCATGGCGTACACCGCGTCAATCACAAACTGCACCTTCCCTTCCTGCTCGTACTTGGAGTCGATCCCGATGCGCTCCTGGCCTGAGGGAAGAGAAGGAAGAGGAAGAGATTTACAGCCAAATGCACCATAAACTGTAAGACATTACATCCTCTCAGCGCTGACTATCATCTCCGGCTTCATTTTTATTCCTCCGTTTACTATTCGCTGCCAGTTAGTTTAGTTTGGATTTTGAGGGAATTACACCCAAAGGTACAATGTGGCATAAGAAATAAGAAGACACATTTAGTTCCCACGTGGAAAATATCAAGCTGAGCTGTGAGACAACGTGTTTGTGTCAAATAGAGCAGACTCAGATTGAATTACTGCGGTGCATTTCAGAGTAATAGGCAGCAAAGAACGGACCTCACTTGTCCCATCTTTAAGGTGATGAAGATCACCGTGAACTTTAGTAACATACTCTTCTACAGTGGCTTTCTGCTCTTTTATATCCTCTTCCCACTGTACTGCCCTTTCACTTTGGGCTGCAGTAAAGGTTTTGCCTCACACTGCTGATACACTGCCTGAATACGTAATGTACATCCTCTGCTGGGTTTTTGTTTTTGTTATAATTTGAATTAGCTTTTTTTCCGAAAGTGGCACTTCCAGGAGTGAATGGAAATTAAAAACAGCAAAAATCCTACTATTATTTTAATAATAATAATCATCATCATCGTGATCACCATCATTATCCTTGTGATTTTAATATTCAAGCTCCCAGTAAACAAAGAAGCATCAGTGAGGAAATAACAGAATACGAGAAGACAATTTTCCCCTCAGTGATAGCTGTTCATAGTTCACATGGACGTCTCAGCGGAGGAGCACATGGTGTTAATAGGAAACATATAAGAATGTGGGAGACTTGCATAAACCGAAGGAGGTCAAAAGCAATCTGCGCTGACATTTCAGCCCATTTCTCAGAGCTAAACATACATTTCAGCACACATATAACCTTTTTTTGCCTTTCGCTGCTCACCATATGGTGCTAAATGGACAGTCTTTGAATTCAAAAGCCTCCCGTTTGTATTTAACATTCATAAATATCAGCTCGGCTTGTGTTATAAAAAGAAAAAAAAGAACATAAAGGCAGTGGTGCAGCCATTTTCAGTTGAATCGAAGAGAGGATAAAAGACGTTTACAGTCGTTTTATAGAGGGTTTGCGGGGCTCACGGAGTGGACGAGCATCTTCTGTCTTTGATACATGATAAAAGACGGCAAACAGGAGATTATAAAGGAAACGAAATCCTTTAGCAAACAGTAATTTGTGTCACGCTGCCATTACCATCATTACGTATGCAAGCAAGATTAATACAGCATCCCACATCACAGGCATCATCCTTGCAGATAATACATGCAGTGTAATGCCTGTCACACCGTTGGCAGTCAGAGTTTAGGTAATACGAACATGCATCACTGTTAGCAACCACGCAACCATCAATGTTACCGCAAAAATGCAAATAAGGAACGGGGGCATAAGCAGTATTCACTTAGCTGTCTGTCATTTTCCCAACCTAAATAAAGTCTACCTTGCCTCTGCTCAGTTAGTACACACTGCACGACTGTGCTGAGCTTTCAAGGTGACTGGGTTAAGGGGGAAAAGAGGGAATATGGGATTTAAGAGTTACAGGACATTAGCCACAGGAGCAGACGGTCTGTAACTGTAGCATGACTAAGAACGTGGTGCATTATTATTCTAATAATAAACTCTGCCTGTCCTGCACCCGCTGGGTAGAAACACCTGGTGTTAGACTTTCTGGCTGTGCCGCAGACATGAGGGCTTGAATTAAAACCCCCAACAGCCTATCTGCTGCTTCTAATATGGACAAAAGGTTGAGTTCACATCGATTTGACTTAGGAGGGTGAAAATATGCATCATCTATTAGTGTAAAACATAAAGGTTCCCACTTTGTTCGTGTCAAAAATCGTGTACCTGTGCATTTACGGCTGGTGTCCTCTCTCTTCGAGGCACTGAGGAGCCTGCAGTCAAAGTTTTCCTCCCAGAACTCTGCAAACCACACGTTTCTGCGATTGTTCTCCAGGGTGAGCGCAGTAAAGTATTCATCAAACCCTGGGAATAGAGGAAACAGGAGAATGGCTCAGTTCCGGACCAATTACCAACCAATTCAAACCTGGAGGAAATGAAGCGAAACTTTTGTAGCAGTGATGTTGTGGAGGTGGAGGTGGTGTGGCGGAGGTGGCCGCTAGGTGTTGGAAGCACACCAGCAAGTACTACTTCATCAAAATTTGACCACAGTGGTTCCTCTTCCTCTCAAGCCCCATGGAACTTTAATCACTTCTTTCATCCAGGAAATTACATTAATTAAAAAACAGGATGCATAATAAATAACGATGGGATGTAAGTGGTGCCGCAGCTTGGCGCCTGAGGCTGCGAGGTCTGGTAGGTGCTGAACAGGTTTTCTTCACTTCATAAAATCCATTACAATAGAGATGATTGAAAGCATGATGTATTAGCTCAATGTTAATTTCGACAGGGGCTTAGGTGTCTGTATGAAGCAGTGGCTCGAGGAGAGCGCCAAACAAAGGGAAAAGAAAGCCTGTGTGCCCAAATTTGTTCTTTTGTTTGTGCAACTTTCCCACCCAATGTGGGTCAGGAAACTGAGCTGGGACAAAACTTGACTGCAAAATTCATTATGCAGTATTTTTTTTTACCATTTGTTACAGAAAGACAATTTTCACATTTTAAAGCCTGCGTCTGTCTGCGTCTCCTGTTATCCAGTCATATCAGCTGAGTCGTGGGTAGAGGTGATAATGGCTAATCAGAGCTGAATGACTCAGCTGCTTTTCTTTTCAAAAGACCATCAATGATGCATGGAGGATTAATAATATTCTCACAGTCTCCGGAGTGTACATTCGTCCTGGCCAAACCTTCCCTAATTAAGGAAAGCTTCATAAAACTCCGACTTTCAAATTTCCTCGATTGTGATGATGAGCGGTTATTAGGATTGTGACACTGGACGGAACTTAAAAATAGATGGTACATGCAGAGAATATTCTATTTCTGCTGTGAATTTGTACACGTCTTTCCAGGGAGTATGATTCCCTCGTTTCGATTCCCCCTTTTTGTTGTGGGTGGATTTATTTAAACTCGAGTTTTCAAGAGAAATCCACCCCTAAGCACTTAAAAACAACTCGTAATGGTATTTCTTTTGGAGTGTAATTACAGAAAATGTTAAAACGATCAAAAAAACCCTATGCTTAATAATAAAAACGTAATTAAAGCGTTCTCTCAGACATATAATTCTGTGTCCCTTTCAACAATGGTACAGCAGAGAGCAGAAATAACAATTTCTCCACAGACAGCAGGCGGAGAATGGATATTCTCAGCCTAAACAAGGAACACCACTCTGATGAATATATCTGCGCCGAGTGCAAAAGGTGACACAGTTTACATCTAAAGCAGCCAATTTGTCCGAACTGACTTTAGTCTGGTCATGTGCAACCCAAGGCCAAATGCAACAAGGTCACACTTGTTCTCTGAGGAGTAAAGTCATTCTGAGAAAGGTAGAAAATTGCCAGCTGGAGTAGAAATAGATGAGGCAGGTACATGAAAAAGTAAGATGGGAATATGCCATCATAAAATATCGCATTAAATGCATTCATTGTCACTGATGTTTGTTTATTACCTCCGCCGAGGAGGTCAGATTCATCCGTGTCCATCTGTTGGTTGAATTGTCAGCTGCATTACATAAAAACTACTGAACAGATTTCAACGAAACTTGGATGGAAGATGGGTCTCAGCCCAGGACAGACCCCATTAACTTTTGGTGCGGATCAGGATAAAGGGACAGATCCAGGATTTTTTCTCACTTTCTTTAACATTAAAAGATAGGGGGTTTTTCAACATTTTTGGAAATTTATCAGGGAATAATGCATGGATCTTGATGAAAATAATCTATGAGTGAGTACAATTTGAAGCAGATCCAAATAAAAATCCAGATCTGGCCAATTGAAGTAAGAGAGCTGAGTCTTAATTGAAATTGGATTAAGCTTGATTGAATTAAAGGGGACTGTTGGGCCTTGGTGAAGGTATGTGCTCTAATTCTAGTTTGTTTGTTGGTTTGTCGGCAGGATTTCACAAAAACTATGGAACGGATTTCCATGTAACTTGGTTGGAGGTTGCGCCTCGGCCCAGAAGAGACCCGGTTAACTTTTGGCGCTGATCCAGATACAGGGAGGAATCCATACATTTTTTTTCACTTCCTATAACATTGCAAGTTTTTCAACAGTTTCATTAATTTCTCAGGGAATAATGCTTATATAATAATGCTTATGCTTAATAATACTTTTACTCCCTACATTTTGAAACAGATATCTGTACTTTACTTCTTAGATCAAAGGAGGCAAACAGGCATGTTTCTTTAATGCATTAGAGGGGAATCAGCAATTATCTACAACGCTTTACCAACCCCAAATGTCAGTATTTGACGTCCTGGGAATGAGACTCAATAATCAACTATCTTTCTGGTGCGTTTATTAACAGCTCAGACAAATCCTACTGATTCTACCTTTAAGTTTAATAGTCTTTGAATCATATTTATATGACGTGAGGTTCAGTTAGCTTTGCACAGAAATGGCTGGTAGAACTGTCCTTCAGAGGGATACTTATTACTTTTATACTTTGAGTACATTTCAGAGCCTGTACAACTAGAAATCGATTCTTTTAAACAAGTATCTGTACTTCTACTGCAGGAAAGAATGTGTGTACTTTTGCTGGTATTTATGAGTGAGTACAAAAGGGGGACTTTTTGGGGTTTTTTTGGCGAGGTTTCATAATATATGAATATATTTTCAATATTTTAGGCCTTTGTACATTGTACAGAAAGTGTACACTTGTTTAAGTGAGTCAATTATGCATGTTAAGACTAAAAAGAAAAAGAAAAGTTTACATTTTATTTCAAAAGTTTATTTCTGGGGGGTCATGAATGTGGATTTCTAAATTAATGAGTTTTTAATGGGTGTTTTACCAGTTTTGAACTACTTCTAAATCTCTTATGTATATAATTTAATTACACATCTTATTGCTTAAGATAAATGACTCTTTATATAATTCTCTTTAATGCATTTTCAGTTGTATATGTTGTTTTCTAAGGTGTCAATAAGCTAAAATAGTGACTAAAAAAACAATTATTGCAGGTTTATTTAATTATTTATGTAAATTTTATGATCACACACACAAACAGGTAAAAAAAAACAACCTTTAAAAAGCAATTACACCCAACAAAACAGCAGAGTAGAAAACAATACAGTAACACAGCATGTGGTGAAGAGTGCAGAGTGCATCTCTTTGTGTGTACTGGTGTATGCGTACCTTCAATGGAGGAGCGTTTGGGCAGTATAGTGACTGCCCCCACCGCAACGTCTTCGAGCTGGTGGATCGGGCTGCTCTTGGCCCCCCAGCTGTCAGATCCAATCCACAGGAAATGGCCCACCTGATTGGCCCTCTTGGTGGCATTGAGAACTCCCCTGCAAGGACATCCGTGTGTGAATTTGGAGAAAACACAGGAGGTGTGTGCAATCTAATATCTATTACACAGAGGCACAGCTAGCTTTAAGCGGTTGTTTGGACATTACAGCTCATGGTCAAGTATTGTTCTCCGGTTTATCTCATTAAAGCTGAGAGGACACCGAGAATCTTTGGATATTGTGTTTTAAGTGGTGCATGTTTTGTGTTATTTTTATCTTTTGTTTGAAGATAACAGCTCCGTTTTCTCACTCATCTACTTTTTTTCCGAATAAATCCACTTTTGTATTATTCATTCGGAATTCACAGGTACTAAATGTTTTATTCTGTGTTTATTTGCAACAATTCCCATGGGCCATTGAAAATGAAACATATCTCTGTTGTTTTGTTGTGATCTGTATTCCCACCTCTCCTCCGAGGCCTGCTTGTATTTGTGTTTTTGGAGGTATGTTTGTGTAGTACACATGGTAAATCTGTGCCTCGAGCTTGTCTTCAGGACCTGCTACTCAGAGATTAAAGACCACAACATGGCAAGCCATCAGCGCGCTTGAGCAACATGGATGAAGCCAGAATGAGATGCGCTCCTCACCGTATGTCTTCCTCACTGGCGAAGATGATGACTGCCCGCGAGTGCTGCGTTTCCAGCAGCTGTTGGATTGCTTTGTCATAATCCTCCAGCTTGGGGTTGTGGGGAATTTTCAAAGACTGGGCGATGCAGATTCCACCTTTTTAATGGGAAAGGAGTAAGAAATGATCAGGCCTCTGGGATGATCTCACGCATTCACTCACTCGGATACAAATATATATGCATATATACAAAAGCCTCGGGTCACAATAGCTGCTTTTTTTCCAATGGAAATGGAAAACATGCGTACACAATAGCAAGTCTTTGATGATGCTGTCATGTGCGCTACAGTGTCTAAATGATAGTCTTACAGTGTATACATTTACATTTTGGCAATGATCTGAAAACCACAGCAGCGTGCAATATAACACTCAGACTGCGCCCTCCGACTGAACACCAGAATCATTTCGCAGAGTGGGAGAGTTATAAACAGATCGGCAGTAACAGATTCAATGGTCCACTTCAACAGGGACATAAAGCTACAGATTTCACATTATGGATTCCAGAAAATCCAACAGCGTGCCATTGACTTTTCATTTAAAGTCATTATCAAACATCTCTTGTTGGACCCTGAACCAATCAGATAGTACAGCCGGTGATAACAAACAAAGAGGATATTAATACTGACAATAAATCATTCTCAGACAGGTCACCGCTAATGAGTTTGTACAGGATGAAGGGGACTGATTGCTTCCGTGCGTTACTAAATACTTGCTAGACATTTGGCACAGTATATTATTACAATTGGCTTTTAGCAGTTTCCCAGGTATTGTTGTGTTCGGGGTTACATTCAACAGCTCATTATCGGGTAGAGGAGCTAAATTATATCCCGCAAAAAAGAATAATAGAGTTTTGCTTCACTCTGGTATGGTAATGATAGGTGTGGAGGACAAGCTAACCTCAGAGGCACTTTGGATAAACAGATAATATGATCACCTGTGCAATAGAATATCTTCACTACTGTAGGCCTAGACTTGAGGCAGTAGCCTGTGTCAACAGCAACGCTCAACCCAAACCAATTAAAATTTCTCCCACTCAAGCATTTTAATAGCCTACCCAATAACCTTTCAGTTTGAGTTTTCCTGAGTACACGGAGAAATGGAGGGAAAAGGAATCTCCTAATTGCCAGTCTCCTCAGGCTCATTACTTTGATATAAACAGCTTTTAGCTGGCAGATCACACATCTCCAGTCACGGTTTACTGTGGCATTTCTAAAGGCAGAAGATAGCGAAATGACGACTGCTGAACCTCCTCTTAACCATCCATTTTTCAAGTATCAGCAGGCAGAATTAGGAATTTTTCATAATGCTAGAAAACATCCAGGATGAGCCAAAAGACCTCTGGGATGGCTGCTGTTATCCTCCCTAAGTGGACTAAACATAAAAATGGAGATCCCGCAAATGGCCTATCTGTTGCTTAAGGGTTTGTGGTATCCTGTTAAAATGAAACGTGCTCGGTGTCATTTGTGCAGAGCAGCCAGCGTTGTAGGTCTCCAAGGGACGACACTAAAGCTCAGAGATTTCAGTTGATTTCATCCAGAAAGCCTTTGGTATGACATACTTTAAGGTTTCTGTTTCTAGGAAACACTAGCACTGTAAAATATCTGATTCTGGCGTATTAGCAGCACCTTTCAGTTCCAGGTATCACACAGATTACTTCTAGAAAGGAAAAAAAAAGGAAAAACTGTCTTTTTTTGCTGAGAATTTAAATCTCATGAAAATGCATTAACTCAATTTTGAAAGAAAAAAAAACCCTGCAGGCTCGTGTGAAGAGTTATAATGGTATAAAAGTCTTGGACAGAGATATATTATAGGTCACAACAGTCGATAATACAGTCAGAGACCACAGGAACCACTGATGAAGATAAGAAGCATTTGGAGCAGATCCCATCTTAAGAGAGAGAGAAAGAGCACCAGAACTGAGCACGCTGCAGGCTTAAGACTGCCGTACAGGCTGCGGACCAGCAGCTAAATTATTGAATGCCTGCAGAATACCTTATCTGTCCTCAGTCAGGTGGTCAGTCAGTCAGTTTGTCAGGGAGGCAGGTATGATGGAAATGTAAGTATTGTATCTGTACTTCCAGAGTGCTGCGCTGTGGGTTGGACCGCCTTCACCTGTCACCAGAAGGCACTGTGTGGACTTGAAAGAGTCCTTGACTCAGACAGTGGGTTTATGGAAGAGCCGCATGTCTGTCTTGGCTATAGATATTTGATGTGAGGAAGATGAATGTCAGGCTCTGAGAAAAGAGAGTGTTTTACTCCAGCTCATTGAAGGCTTATCCAAGAAATAGGATTGTATAGAAATACAGTTCTGGCTGCCACTTAAGTCACCATTATACTTGATCACAACTGCTTTGTCAAATGGTGGAACAGCGCTGGAAACCCACCACCACCAGCTTTCTGATGGAGGCAATTTAAATGGGAACAACTGAGTGCAACACTGAAAGCCTTTCGGGAGAGGCTGTCAGAAAATGTGCTCCTTTATCCACATGTTTAAACGGTTCTGAATAGCTAGACACTCTTTTTGCTTTCCAATGTGGTCCGGAGGGTTGGGCTTATGAAAAATGTTTCAAACCAGTATGTTATTAAGCCAAATACCGGACCAGTAGTACCAGACTTCACCACTTGGTTTTGTATGTGACTCGCTCTGGAGCCTGTCTACAATCCATCAGGACAACTGTGACACATCGTGTTTTTTAATTCTCACAATCATTCAACATAGCTTTTCTTCTTCTAAAGTTTAACATCACCAACATAAAATAAGACTTTAGCCTAGATCACATTGAGAAAAGATGGCAGCAGCTATATTTCAAGTGCTAATGTTAACTTTGCAAGTCAATGAGTTTCTGCAAATGTTTCAAAATTAAAGCTGTCTCAAGAAATTAAGGGTTTCCGTCTACTTGATCGGGATAAAAAATTCACACAGCGGCCATTTTCCCATGGTGTCACGCTAAACAAACAAATTGTTGCCATTTTACAGCATCCTGATGGATCAATAACTGACAACGATGGATAGTGAAAATCTGGAGGGACATCGGGCCACATTTCAAGGTAAAAGAACATTTTTGATAACCCACTTGTTACCGTTAGAGCTAAAATTGGCATACAACCACTTCTTAGTGTATGAGCATTACACAGAAATATGTGATCCACTGAATGTCACATAACTTTACTGACTAAAGCAGAACATTTCTGAGGTCGGGGGAGGAAATGGCAAGACAGCTAACGCATAACCTAATGGGTTATCAAATATGTTGTTTTACCTTGAAATATGGCCCTATCGGAAGGCACTGAAATGGTAGTGGTTTGTCAGATTCCTTATATTTATATGACTTTCAACCTAGAACACAGCAGTACGACTTTATATCCTCTGAATAACTGCATTTGAGCTTTCCACCCTTAGCGAGATGTCAGAGGAAGATGGTCGCCGTGTGAATATGGTCTATAGGGCTTGTAATTTGAAATGAATATCAGTAGTAGAGTTTGCATTAACAGCATAAAGTAAAGTAATGGGAACGGATCAAAATGAGCTTTCGTACTTAAGTATTGTAGCGTGTAACATATCATAAACATCATCAACTCATTACTGATGTTGTTAGCAGCCCTGTGTGCACAATTCTCAACTCTATTACATTACAGCAAAACATAAGGTTAGGGTTAGGCTAATCAGCTACCTCCTGCTAACTAGCCACATCCTGCTAGTGCTCTCCACCTACATCTGACAAATGCTGGACCAGTCAGTCATCATAAACTCAAACCAGTTCTACACTGGACCTGACTGGGAAAGCCACGTTGTACAAAAACAGTCAGGAGCGTGAAAAGAAAATGGAAGTTTGTCTTGAATATAAATACTAAAAGTGGAGAATATTTGCTCACATTAGAAAATGTGCTGGTGTGTGACACTGAAAGTTTAAGCTGCACTTAATTAATTTACCTCTAATCCTACAACATAATATCAAACCTATATGCACCGTGAACCCCTACCCTCTGCCCCACATTTGATTAATATATCAAAGACAGCTTAATGATCACGATGGCCAAATTCATCAGGCTCTTGGAAGTTCTCTGCTTATCTGTCTGAGTGCCATAGGTCATGCACTGCATTAACTGCTTCAATTATTCATCCTCTATGCCCTCGGTTCTGAAAATGCACTCCAGGGCGAGGAATCCTACTTCCCCATCTTGCTTAGTAAAATACAAATCCCTTTAAATTAGAGGCTCTTGATGGATTCGACCCCCAAACCGAAACCTCCAGGGGATCCATAATGCTGCAATTATATTTATCACCTCAGCAGTCACGAGGCAGACCTGCCCTCCCCAGAGTCTCCTCGCATGAACATGTGGGCGCACATCAAAATGGGCTGACATGCAGCTGACATTTATATTCTACTTTTGTGTGCCCTTCCATATACTCTGTGTCTTTCAATGTCAAAATGGCCTGTGCAAGTAACGTGGACTATTTTACAGTGTTTGCAGATGCATCAGGCTTCCTCCCCAATTCTGTCCTACTGCTGAATATGAGTGCTATATTTTACTGGTACATTTATTTCCCCCCCTCACAGTGTCAGACTGAATCCAAGAACGCATTGTGTTGGCAACACGCTGCAATCAATTCCACAGTGATACTTTGTGGGTGGTTTTCCTCAAATGCGAGCCTTTTTATCAAATGGGAAAACTGAACTCCATCGCTCTGGCTTGAGTCCAGACAGACACAGAAAAATACAAACAAGATTAATCTCTGCCAGCTTCACCTGGAGCCAGGATGAAGGTGCACAATGGAGCAGTGCCTAAACAGGAGAGAGAGAAAGCAGAGCAATATATATATATATATATATATATATATATATATATATATATATATATATATATATATATATATATATATATATATATATATATACTGTATATGTGTGTGTGTGTGTGTGTGTGTAGAAGAAAAAGAGAAGAGATCAATACAGGCTGGCCATCACTCCAGTCTCAGCTTGGGGTAATGGGCAGCCATATTGCATTAGTCCGCTAGATGGTTCTCCTTGAAGTGGTGAAGCGAGAATCCTGGTAATGCATCTGACATTTCACTGCAACCAAACAGAGCAGCCACAAAAAAAAGGCTCATGTCCTCAAGGATCAACTTGCATCGATGCTAAAACATCCACCAAACAATGTAGTTGTTGTTCCGCAGTTTAGCAATTTCTTAAAAAGGATGTGTGTTTAATACATCTTACAGTATTTTCCAAATATTCTCTATTTCTATATTCACTAAGATGTTTGCTTTTTATGCTGCTCAATTTATTCCAGGCAGTTCTGCTGCAGAACTACTGCCTTTGAATGAGACCTGTGAATATACAGTTATGCTATTACATAAATAATGTGTTTATTAAAGATAAGATGCCTTGGGTACCGGGGGCTTTCCTTCAGAGGAAATAATTCCCATTTGTATACAAATACAGAATATTGCAAAGTGACTGCAGCTCGGTAGCAGCAAGATGAGTCAACAACAACAATGGCTTATAATTTCATACTCTTCGTGTAGCCGTTCAAAAGTCGTAATAATATCAGTGTGTTTACTGCTCTTTGCATAAGAAAAAAAAGAAGTTAAATCAGTGGAAAATGCATCTGAGAAAACCAGCTGGAAGAAACTATGTTAATCACAGGACACAAGATTAATTAAAACTTTCAAAATAAGCCTTAAATCAGGAGTTTTCCTTATTCGCTCCTGCACAGCTTACTTTCTCTTTCTCTCTCTGCCGATGCAAATTTCACAGCTACAAACAGCGTCTTAAAGTTTTAATGAGTGATTACACTGGACACAAATGTACACGGATAAAATATTAATGCTTGCTGGACTTCTGATCGGTGCCTGTGGGATATCATTAGCTTTCTTCATTTTCAAGGTTTCCACACATTAGTCTGTTAGAAGAGACAGAGATCACTCCCTGCAGATTCACGGGAAATGGACCGGGATCCGAACAGTTTCAGGTGAGAACTTGCAATAGACTTGTCGTGAGTTTCATGGATGTGCCGTCATGAATCATGGAGTGGGTGATTTTTGCAGCTCAGCCCAACATTCCTCTGAAAGTGATTCTTTCACAAAAGGTGAAAAAGTGATCCTGAACACACAGCTACTGCCACCTCTTGTGCATGGAAAAGGTTCTTGTAGTCATGGTCAGTCATTTCAGACTGATTGCAATAAACTGTAAAAATGTATTCCTTTCCTCATCTTGCAAACAAACGGGAAAGTCTCTACAGCACGTCTCAAAAGCAGCGCACAGCAGACCACATGATGCGACAAAGATAGCCGACACATTGTGTCGTATAGCAACTGAGTGTCTCCAGGCGACAGCGATGGCTGCTGACACTCATGTACCACCACATGCCAACAGCATCAATGTGGAAAATACGGGTGAGTCAAGCAAGTGCCCAATTTTCAGCCCAGTTAGAGGCAAAACACCTTGTCTGAATGCAAATTTTGGTTGTAAGCACTCTTCAAGATCCTTATTCTAACCTCCCAAAGCCCAAATGTTAACTTAATAACGTAGCTGTTAGGCCTGGGAAAAGGATCATTGCCACTTTAAACAATCACCATTAATGTTACATTACAGGACCCAGCAAACAGGACTGATTCTAATAGCTTGTCTTCTAGACCATTCAGCGGTTCGTCTCTCTCTGTTTAATCATTTGGTTTCTGAGAGAAATGTCTGGAGACATTCACTGAAGAAGGCCAGCTCCTTTTCAAAAAAGACTAAATATTTAAAACCCTGCTGCCTCTTGCACACCACCAGACCAGAGCGGTTTGAACCGACTGACCACAAAACTGACTGACCATCATTATCAACCCTGCACTCTCACTAGCAGGGATAAAAAATGAGGCTGACTGAAACAGAAAAGGCAGAGTGTAAAACAAAACTCATGTCTCCCAAACGACCAGTTGGCAGACCGATCTCTCTCCTCTCTGTTGACTAAAGAGAACACATCAGACATTTCCAAACAATCCTCCTTTTAAGTGTGCACGCAGCAAAAATCTAAAATGGTTACATTTAAAAAAGAGTGGGTACATGCAATGCTCATTATTGTGACATGGAATCCTCTCTACAAGCTGTTTCTCTACATTTCCAGTAACACTCAACAACTCACAGGGGGACTGAGGCTGAAGCTGCCAAACAGATCAATAATTCATCCGCCCAAAACAGATTTTTACGACGAATTGCAAATGCAAAACTGATCTGCCTCTGGAAGAAAAATGCCTGTGTATGTTTACATCAAACAAAACAAATAAAAGATTAAGATTTTGTTTCGTGCCCATCACTGGTCACCTTTCTTTACCTGCTTCTTTGGAGAGTTGTGTGAAGGCCTCCACTCCCTTCTCTCCATAGCTGCCCTCTGAGGCGATGGTGGAGACATAAGACCAGCCCAGGGCTCGGATAATGTCCACCATGGCCTGGGCCTGGAACGAGTCTGGAGGAACCACCCGTGAGAAGAAGTCGTAACGCCTGTCGTCACTCAACTCCGGGGCGGTGGATGCGTAGCTGATCTGCGGGATCTGGAAGAGAAGAAGGGAAGGGAACATTGTTGTTGGTACTATTCTGGTGCAGCGTCTTAGGCGGTTGCTCAAGTGAGTGCTCTAAAAACACTGTGCAGATGTGTCAGAAATCAGGTGCACAACATGCCCTCATTTAATTGCCAACAATGGAATAAAAAAGTAGTGTCCATGGCATGTATGCTACATTTTTGCTAGCGATCCAAGATTATGTGTCACATGTGATAGATGCAGAAATTACCACACCTGCCAGGGTCAGCTTTTTATGAGCTCAGAGGAAAGACATTTTAGGAAATGTGCTTATTCACTTACCTGCTGAGAGTTAGAGGAGAAGATTGAAAACACTCTCATTTCTGCTCCTGGCGAAGAAATGGTCCAGAATATGACCCGGTTATAAACTGCTACTTGGCGTTTTTTACACTTAAACAAACGAGATACCAAGTGTTAATTAATGAGCTCTAGTGTTGCTGACAGGCAGATTATTTTACCTTTGGGCAGTCCCAGGCTAGCTGTTGTTCCCTGGCTTTGTGTTAAGCTAAGCTAATTGCTGCTGGCTGTAACTTTATATTGAACAAACAGACATGAGAGTAGTATCAAACTTCATATTTAGCTCTTGGCAAGAAAGCTACTGTATGTCCCAAAATATCAAACTACTCCTTTAATACCAACATTAATTTTACTTTACAGCTTTACTTTTTTTTTTCTGAACTACTTTCCCATGGTTCTCACTCATATAAACAATATCTGTCCCGTTAATAAAAGAAAAAGTCTGACTGAAGACACGAGCGGCGCTTCTTTTGCCGCTCACAAAGGCAGATGAAGGCTGAGGCTGACAACAAATGAGGGATACACTGTTCATATGTTTCACATTATCTCGTCAATTATTCATCTGAGAATTTATTCATATTATGTAACGCTATATTTCACATAGCCTATATTACGTCTGTTACCCGACCAACCTGCTCTGCTGTCACTTTCTTCTCTTAACATATCACTGAAGACTTATTGCAGAAATGTCTTTGCAACACTTTTTACGAACCAGCAGCACAGCCTTGTATAAGCACTCTCTTACACTTCCCTCCTGATGAGACCCACTCTGTCTTCATCACCATACAGCATATCCAAATATAAAAGAATTCAGGGTCTGTGCTACTTTTTGTCTCTTCCATCTCATTCTGTATGATCTACAGAGGAAAACAGCAAAGCTAAGCTCACATGAAACCGACTCCATAGTCTGTGTAGATCTGGCCTTGAAACTTTCAACCACATCTCAAGGTCTTTTTAGGAGGATGGAGTGCTCAACAGACCATAGTCACATGGCGGCCATTTTGCAAGTTGTCTTGCTGAAAAGACAATAGTGAAGATTAGGAGGGACATAGGCCATATTTAAAGTTAAAACAACATATTTGATTACCTATTAGCTTCGGTTAGACAACACCTAACATTAGCATTCAGCCACTTCCTAGCAAACATTACTGTTTGAAAATGTTACATGATGTGATAGGAAGTCGTAAATTAACTCTAAAGTCTAAACACACATCTTCGACACATTTATTTAAACCTGTAAGTAAAGACCATTGGATGTAATCAAACAATTGATTACATCCAACAATTAGCGAGGAGGTGGGTAAATGCTAATGTTTGCTAAAGGGTTATCGAATATGTAGTTTTACCTTGAAATATGGACCAATGTCCTTCCAGATTTTCATTATCCATTCTCTTTTAAATTGCTGATCAATCACGCAGTGGTGAAATAATAACGTAAAATAGAAAAAAAAAGTAACTTATGGTCCATTTACATGCCTTTCTAGAGCTTCCTCTGCATCTCCTTCTGTTGCCAAGCTCAATAATGAACCTTCATGCTCACTTGATTGATATTTTTGTGGGGAACTTGTGAATTCAGGTTGCATGTGTTGACTACTTTCAGCAGCATAATCACACTTAATTACCATTATCATTCTAACAACTGACACATACTCTACTATCAACTGAACGGTGGGCATATAGATAAAAGTATCTCATAAGGATATACAACAGGCTATATCAATCAAACTCTTCAGAAAGATGCAACATAGTCACTTTTCTTAATGTTCAGGAAACTCCTTAATAGCCTGCAGGTGTTCTTCTTACCCCCAAACACCCTCTTTAAATTGCTCAGGATTTTTGGGCAAAGTAAGCAGTATTGCTCTGGGATGGAAATGCTGTTCAGTGAGATGGCCTCTCTGTCTGTTCCCTTTGAATGTAATGCTACTAGGGGGTTAACATTTATGGCTTTGAATGAACTCTGGTGACTCTTCTAGAGGCCTCATCAGTTTGTTTTTTGTGCTAATTAGCAACGGTTAGCATGCTAAGACACCTCATACCTGCTTTGCATTAGCATATTGTTACTGTGAGCATTATAGCATGCTGACATTAGCATTTTGCAAAGCACCACTCTAACCCAATGATAACTGCATTTTCAGACAGAACTCCAAGCAAACTTTAGAGGGGTGACTGCTTACAAAGTCAGTGGATAAATGCAAAATCACTTAGTAGTTTGAGTTGAAAATGTTTCTACATGAGTCAAATTAATCTGTTTTATACAGACAGGAGAGGACAAAGGAGGCAGACTGGAGAGAACCAACAAAGAACCAAGGTTTCTGGTGAGAGGCTGGACTGAACAAAAACAGGAACGTTCCCACAGACACGGTCGGTATGCCAGTTATTAGCTAACTAGCTTACTAGTTAACATCTGAACAATTGGTACAACACATTGGCCATTTAGGGCATAAACACAAATGGTTCAGTGGTCATCGGCCACTTTTAGGCCCCATTGCAATACACCGCTTGCCCCTACTACTAATCTCTAGTCGTATAAATGTATTATGGTCCTTTTCTTTATAACAAGCATAAAGCAATCACTAGTTTGCTGATGTCTAGGTAGCTCACTAACTAGCAAGCTCACATTACATTATTATTGTTGATTTGTGCATGTCTCTCTGTGACAGTGACACATTTTTTGTTGACTTTCCCCCACTTTGATGGCATATGACACCCGAAATTTAATTTAAGTGCAGCAGCAAGGTTGCTGGACATGGTACCACTCCTCTAATATCAGTGCAGACTGGCAGGGTAGGAGCACGGGTTGCTAATGTTAGCCTATAAATCAATGCTAGTGGCCAGTGACCTATGAAGTAGTGTTCTTTTTTGATTGAAAGTGTGAAGTTGTGAACACACTGCAGTGTCCACCTCCATTAGATAAATGGCAGATGGCACTGTGATAATACCAGGATTGAACCACAGATGAAACCAAAGCTGAATTTTGATAAATGGCATCAATGACAACTGATGAAGTATGAGGATCTTGAAGGGTTACCCCATTTGATAGGTGGAGATTTTAACCGTTAAAATTGGAAATGGGATTGAGCCTTATTTTTGTTTCATACAAGCTAAAAGAAAAGTAGGAGGCAGGATCAATCTAACTGACTGCATTCAGGAGCACTAAAACTAATAAATCAAACACCCAGTATAAACTAAATCAGTTGATAAAGGGATCTAGTATTAGTTTGTTCACAAGGCTGCATGATAAAGGCCTTAACATCTCAGCAAAGTTTATTTAAGGCTTTGAAACTGCAATCCCAACTGGTTGCGTGTCTGGGATCAAAATGGCTACCTCCCAGACAGGTGGATGCACAAGCAAGGTCAGACATCATTTTCTCTTGAACCCTGTGCAGAACCTCATCACACAGTCTAATCTAAGCACTGTATGAGTGCCATCCATTTCTGTTAGAGTGATCAAAAGGAGCCGGACACTGGGGAAACACAGGAATGAGGACACAGCAGCTCGCTGATGGGATTGCTTCAACTCACAGAGTGTGAGTTATAGCTTTGACCCACAACTCAAAGGGAGTCAACCGCTCAAAGCAGACAAATTGAGGAGCAGAGGAAGAGGTCAAGCTCAAGATGACTCAATATGTTTCATGTTACCAAAAAAGATACCAACTACAACAAAAAAAAACAACAAAAAAAACAAACAAAATCTTTGATGCAATTAAACAAATTCACAGGCAGGAAATCTGCTGCGATGTCACAGGTTAAATCACTTCAGGGCTGCCTAAATTGAGTGTACTGGGTCAAAGAGGGAATACAGCGCAGTAATGGAAAAGCAAAAGCAAGAGTGATTTGCATTTAAAAAGACTCCACTTTCCAAAAAGTGAAGCCTCTATTTTGAACATTTCAAATGGGATGTATCTTACCAGAGCTGCTATAGTAATACTACAGAGTCAAAAGGTGTTATAGGTTTGTTCAATCGCGTCGCATCTCCGCCCCAGCTGGGAACCGAAAGCTGCCTGAACATTTGTCTCTCTGGAGCTTATTGCTGCAGGAAACCATTTAAGATGGCGATGTCTTTTTGCTTCATACCAGGCTTGTACCCTGTTGATATAATTTCTCCACTTCTTATTCCCCAGGAATCTACACCTCCTTGAAGTACACACATTAACGTTTTCAGCCGGTGCGTTTTTAATTACCATTTTGACCTCCAGGTAACAAACGTGCTAAATCATGATTGAGAAAATGCTGAGGTGTGAGGATTAAACCAGCTGGAGTTACGATACAGGGAGATGCTGACTAACTTATGATTAGAATCTAAGACACCTTTGTATTTTTCTCTTTGGTCGCTCATGGGCTTAAAAAATAAAGTGAAATGCAAGTTAGAAATTCAACCATCTCTCACCATGAAATAATTAAATTGAAATCTTTTGAACTTGATGTCTTCCTCTGTACAAGTACAAGTGACAAAGTTTAGCTTTTCCACTTGAGTTGCATGATTGATTCCCAGAATGATTTCAGCCAAATAAGCTCTTGTTGCAACAAATTGCAGCAGAGTTGATAGTGCAGAGATAATAAGGTGGGGAGAATGGGTGTTTTATCAACTTTTTTTAATCATTTTCTGTAAATAATTAGTTTGGAATGAGTGGAGGATTAGTTTGTCATAATCCTTCATCTATATTTGGAAATTGCACGTCTCACAGTTACACTTGACACTGCTTGCAAAAATCCATCCATTTTCTTTCACCTATCCGGGGCGGGGTTGTGTCGATTTTCCAGATCTTCCTGTCCCCAGCAACGTTTTCCAGCTTCTCCTAGGGATTCCTGAGGCGTTCCAAGGCCAGATGAGATTTAAAACTTGAAATATATAACATGTCATGGCATCACAAATGACAAGATGCGCCATGCTCCAGTGCCAAAGAAGTGAAAAGGTGATGCAAGCAGTAAACATCCACTTCAGTGGTCATGAACCGATTATGAGCAACAGAATTCAGGCCAAGAAAGAATGATTAATGATGCCCCCTTTCAGTATCACAATTACCCAAAGCTGATGTCTGGCACCTGTCATCTGTAGTATAGATCAAAGTTAGGATTGCTGAGGGTAATCGCCTCGCTTGCTCTTGAATGTATCTGAGCTGACAGGATCGATGGAAGGAAAACACAGAGGTCTGTTATAGGGGACACTGTTCTATTGATTTACCACCACAAAGTGCTGCGGCCGCCCTGAATAAAATTTCTCTTGCTGAAGTCCAAAGAAGGTTAAGAAAAAAGAAGGCTGGGGTGGGAGGTGGCAGGTACAGGGAGGAGGGTGGTAATCTGCTTATTGACATTAAATGAGACTTTCAACCTGGGTGTTTAAGAGGAAAGTTGACTTAGCGAGGTTGTGTAAAGGTTAGACACGTTCACAGTAAGCGGGAATGCCAGGTGAAGTTAATTAGAGCGCCTTGGCCTTTCCGTTGTTTTCACATACAGAAGCAGCCCACAAGCACCATGGGCAGCTCTAAAGAAAGGTGAGAGACTGTAATGTCGGTGCTTTAACTGTCCTGCTCCGCTAATGTGAAGGTGATGGTTCTGACTAGCTGAGAGCAATACTTGAGATACAGCTTGCTGTGCTGCTCTGCCCTGTATTTTCTCTCATCCGCTTGATGCAAAAAGAAATGTTATTTGAAGAGAAAAAGGCAGCATATGGCGCACGGCGACTCTCAGTTGGGGTAATGGCGACCATCTATCCTTGCCATCTGAGAGGAGGAGAATCCGCAGATATGACACGACAGGTTGTCTCCACAGAAAACAGAGGGGTATGACAGTCGCCGGGTTTTTAAACAGAAACAAAGGCCATCTTTCAAACACAGGGCAGGCAGCACTGAGTCGACATCGTCAGTGTCAAAAATTAGGCTCAGAAAACTACAGTGTGGTCCGGACTGGGTTTGGTACCCATTAATCCAAAAGTCGACACTCAAAAACATTGCTGCAAATGAACTGTGAGTGGCAGAGCTGAAATGTTTCCCATGAATGGCTTTAACTGGAGGGCGGGGAGCCAGCCAGTTTCTGTTGCAGGGATCCCTGTGCCTCGATTTGCTGCATGATTGGCTTCTAAGTATATCTTGACATCAGTCAGCTCCACTCGGCTGTTTGCAACAATCTCCACAGTGATGGCGGAAATGACAGCGGGTTCTGACAGACCCGAATCAAACCCCACGCAGTCTGTGGCCGGACGCCAATGCACAGATTGTCCTCGTGACACCAGCACAATGACATGCACACACAAACTCTATGTATGTTCCTGTGAACTAGCCAAGGGGCCATTTTGAGAACAATTCAGAAACTACACACCCCACCCATAATGGGATAAATATTTGCTCACAAAAAATATCCCCAGTCAGAAGATTTATTTGTGGCTCCGCTGCTCAGCGTTGTAAACCAGCAGCGGTCGATATCCTATAAACAAAATAATACAGTACGATAAACGGGCCTATAAAGATATTGAGCAGTTATCAAGTTTTACATCTTTCCTGTTAAATCAAGGCTCAGAAGCTCTGAGACGAGAGGCAGATCAGACAGCCATCGGTTTGTATTCAGACAGCAGTGCCATTTGTTAGCAGGGCAGAGGTAATGACTGTGTCCGTACATGCAACCCCGGGCTGGGCTTTGGTAATCTCTCTTCACCAGAGCACGGCGCTGCCAACACAGCCGAGGAGGCAGGGAGGAAAGGCGGGGGAAAACCGACAGCTTTCCCTCCCTCGCTCTGTCACTTTCTCCCCCTTTCTTCCTGCCCATCTGTGTTTCTCACTCTCATTCAAACTCTCCCTTTGTGGAGGCTGCGTTTCCTCATTGTGCCCTTGCACAACCTGTGACTTTTCCGCCTCGCTCCATTGTTCTCCGCCCCTCTGTGAGTTCCATCCCCGTTGGAGAGAAACAAGTGAGTCTCATCTTCCTGTGCGTGTCCCCCTCCCTCCCTCATCTGTCTGCATGCAGACACGCCCACACAGATGATCAGCAGACACTTCCTGCCCAGAGAGGTCTTCTGGCTGCCAGTTTCCCCCCAAGCCGATACAATCTGCCCTCAGTCATTTGCTCACATGCCATCAAAATTTCCTCTACCTGCTGGTCTTTGTTTCTCTTGTCTCTGAAATTTTCTGCGTTTATTTCATTTAAATCCTCACTCCTAAAGAGTACGCACGGATATGACTAATTTGCATTAGCATATACTTTTCGTTGGAATTGTAATGCCGGCGGGATTATGTTTAAAAGTTATTTTAATCAACGTTTTATCTGCAAACTGTTTACTGCCAATGCAAAATCTTATCTGTAGACGGTTTAGTGTCAGCGCATTTAATTGATTTTCCCTATAATATCCGCTTGTGGCAACTCAAGTGTGATTAACAGTTTTATTATAGTCATGTTTAAGGAACTCAAAGCACGTGATTTAACCGGCATTAATAGATTTCTTGCCAACATGGGAGGAGCACAACAACCAGTGAACACAACACTGTCATACTATCACCTCATTAAGTTCATATAGAATGTGTCAGGAAAGAGTTGCGTATTTACACATCCAGCAGACACAGAGCGACGTTTACATTATTTTCTAGCGATATTGGATCACGGGGATGTAATTTGCAGACGTGCTGCTCCCTCCGCACTCCTTAGATTGTGTTTACCACTCAGCCCTGAGTTGATTACCGGTGATAGCTACGATACACAAAACTGTTTCTTCTATAATAAGGTCAAGAGACAAAATAATCACTGGTATCTGTTTGTGTTTAAAGCCCTGAGGGGAAAATTACAATCGTATATCATATCTATGTTGCACTGGTCCACTTTAAACTCACTCCAGTGACTGGCTGGTTCTTCAGGTGCCTCGTAGCAGGCTTGACCTTGATGGGGCTGCTTTTAGTGATACTGCCTCATGGGATTTCTTACAAAATGACCTAAAACTGTATTTGCTTGGTACTTAAGGCTTTTACTTAAAGTGCGTAGGTCCAGTGCGTGCATCCAGTGTGTAGGATTTAGGGGGATCTATTGGCACAAATGGCAATAATATTCCTAATTATGCTGTTTTATTTGTCAAACTAAGAATTGCTGTGTTTTCGTTACCTTAGAATGAGCCTTTTATATCTACAGAGGGAGCAAGTCCTCCTCCAGAGTCCACCATGTTGCACTGCCATGTTTCTACAGCAGCTGCAGGGGAGGGTAAGATGAGGGGTCTTCAGTTGTGTTCACCAATCTGCAACCAAACCCACTAGATGCCGGTAAATCATACACACTACAAATGTAATAATCATCCACTATTGGCTGGTAACTGTTTAAGTTAATAATGTTGGTTGTTTTCTATGCTTGTATTTTGACTTTGACTGGTTTGCTTTGATTGTTTTGTTCATGCTCGGCTCCCCTCAGTTGATTGTCTTAAAGGTTTGAACGAGTTAGTTAATGAATTTGGAGCCCTGTTTAAGTTTTGGTTCCCACCAACCACCTGAGAAAAAATATCTCGCTCTTTACCTGATAAATGCTTCACTTTGTTCACCGGCTCTTCATTAAATGTGTCTGTCTGCTGTTTGGTGTTGGGCTATAGAGTGAGGGTCAGGCCACATTTTTTCTGTCCAAACCTGACTGAGTCCGAGATAATAGCATCCGAGCCCAAAACAAACTTGTCAGGCCAGCTGGCTCCTGACATCTGAACCCGACTTGAGCCTCACGCAGTTAATGCAAGCTGAAGCACTGATTTTGGGTTACCTCGTCACGAGGAGTCCCACACAAATGTTTGCCGCCTGGAAAGTAACAAGTAATAGCAATATATTTTCAACTGAAGAACTTCAAAGCACCATGTCAAAATTGGCTTTTGGTTGGGTATTGATGCTTTTTGATGCTTTTTGATGCAGGAAAAAAAAAGAGTCATGGTAAAATATTAAGAAAGCCTCTACTAGAAATCATTACCAACATCGTCCCTAAGACTTGAAGGAGAGGAATGTCACGCTTCCTGGATTGGAAAAGCATTACTAATGAAAAGGTGTGTCACAATTTCCAAAATCCTTTTTTTTTCTGTACCAGACTAAGGCCATATGGGAAAATTCAAGTAATTTATGTAAAATGTAATAATATTTCACAAGTCAATTGGAAACCAACTGTTAAACACAAAAACTAAAAGAAGAGTCCCTAGAAAGCTACTTTACAACAACAGCTTGAATTTCCTCCCCTGCAAAACCCATGTTTTGCACAGTTTGTGTTGTGGTAGTTTTCTTCAGACACATGCCGGACACATGCAAGTAGGCGAGCAAGGTGAGAAAAAAATGCTAGTGGGAGAATTGCTGATCCTGCTCTGGATTTAGAAAACTGAAATTCAGTACTTACTTGGATTGATTTTCCATTTAGAATTAAAATCGTGACACCCCAACTAATGAATATAACCCAGACTGTAATTCTGTTTCTCCAGTCGTAATTGGTAAACAAAATAAGGCATAAATAGATGTTTTGTGCAGTAGATACTTCCTTTTTAACTCCCTCTCCTTGAAGCTCTTTTCCAAGACCAGCCTCTCACATCACACTCCTACTCCATCGCTCCTCCATTTTACTGCAAGTTATTCTACAAGACCTTACCTGATAGTGTTGAACCAGCCTGAATGTTTACTGTAATTTACAGCTTTTTGCTACAGGAAACACAAACACAGCCCTTTCAGAGTTGCCCACACCACTGAACTAGCCTCAGTGTTACATGACAGAAAGTTAGGCTTTCATAATCCTTTATCTAACATGACCTTCCACCGTCTCCTTCTTTCCACCCACTTCTCTTTTCCCAGTCGATTCCCTCACCCTCCGTCTCTCCCCCTCGCTCCATGCCAGTCCCCTGGGCAACTGCGGTGCTTGGTGCCGGGCCTGAGCTTTTGCATGGCTGCCCTGCCAGAGTGTATTTTAAGACAACCAGCATGTTCCTCCATGGGTATAGAGGCTAGGTATGACTCACAAATCAGATATTTGACCAGGAGAGCCACACAGTAGAGTAGAGCCGGAGCGTGGGAGGAAAGTGTGGATAGCTCATAAAGGGAACCTGACCGACCTCCATCTTTCCATCTGGTAAACAGACTGCTATTTCAACTCTATTGGTGTTTTAAAGAAATAATGGTTTCCCAACACCAAAAAGCTCTCAGAGCCTCATCTAAGACGAGTCTGTAGACAAGAAGAGGCTCAACATCTGCGCGGTTTAGTGTAAAGGTGTAGTGTTGCTGTTACAACACATGCCATAAACCGAGCCTACTGACTTAAGGATCTCGCCTTTCGAGCTGGCATGACAGCTGAGCTTTTATGCTGTCACTCACGAGGGTTATTTTGTACAAACACAGAATCTCTTCAAGTCATTTCGCAAGGCTTCTTTTGACTTAGTCTTCACACAAAGCGAGGCCCTGCAGAGAACAATGGAGTTCAGCAGCACAGCCTTGATCATCGTGGCTGTGCTGTGCGCTCTCTCCAGGTGCGACGGAAACTCACGGAGTCACGGCAAGAATAAAACATAGCCTGCAGAGTTATGACTAAGTGTTATCAAATGTATTCCTTTGTATCCACAGGGTCTCACATTACAGATGGCTGTATTGATTTTTCCTGACTGCAAAGTGCACTGGACTCAGCTCTGTTATCTCGACTGTGTTCTTTCACAGCCTGCATTATAACTTTCTCTCTCGGAAAAATATGAAATATCAATAAACCAATACACGCCATCATGCCTTAAGTAAGAGAAATACAAGAATGCTCTTTCAGGAGAGACATACAAATACAAACACCCGCGTTTTGGGAATTGTTGTTGTGTGCAACATCTCTGCCTCACTGCTCTATCCAGTCCGAATGTGGTTCTGACATATTATTCACCACAGAGCGACTGTCGGTGCTTCTTTTCCCCCACCTACACCTGAAGCATGCAGTGTCTGACACATTTCATTGTCAGTTGAGCACCTGCAACACTCTGACCTGCATCCCAATGATTCCCTCTGTACTACCCCCCATCTCTCCCTGTATAGCTCTCTCTTCAGACTCGACGGAGCATCATCGCCAGGCCCATTTCTCCCCTAATAGCGCAGACAATGCGGGTGAGCCTCCTCGATCTTATCTTTCCTCTCCGTCTGCTCCTCACAAAGAATTCTTGAGCAGGGCCATGTAATTACGCACTGATCACAGCAGTGGAAAATATCACAGAGATCCTATTCCTTCTGTTAGTGCGACTGAGCCCCTACTCGATACTATGCACTTGAGACATACAATATATGCACTGGTTTAGAACAGAGCATTTTATCAGGCAGTTATCCGCTCATTTGGCATTGCCTGTAGTGCTGCCTTGAACCTCTCCCACAGCTGAGATTATAGTATCTTATCAGCAACACCTGCATTCACAACACACGCCAAATCCACTGTCAGCCCGGATTCATCCGTGTGTTGGAGAGGTTGCAAATGTGGACAAGAATGCACAGATGAATTCACTCTTCTTTAATAGTCTCAAACGCAAATTTGAATAGCTAAATCTGATGTAATGCATGCTGTGTTGTTAAATCGATTATACTATGCCTCATCACGGGAGGTGTTTGGAGATGAACATAAGCGGCCATAGTGCAATTTACACAGAGCTGAGATTCTTGTGTTGAGGGAGAGATGCAGAATTAGCTGCAAGAGATATTCACACTCATCGACCTGGGCTTTACAAAACAAAGAGCATTAAACTCTATAAAAAGGCAATAAAAGAAGAAAACACGTTCACAAGAAAAGTAGTTAAAATGAAATGAATAAACAGATAAAATATAGCAGCATAAAACCAAGAGTGGGCAAAAACAAAAACAGTTTAAAGCTGGTGATAAAAGTGATTTGAAAGACAACCTTGAGTGTGCTTTAAAAAAAACAAAAACTTCAAGGTAGGGCGCATCACAGTCTCTAGCTGCACAGGAAAGACCTTCCTCCAAGGCTTTGTACAAATCTCGCCTCCTTCGATAGGATTGGCAGAGTCTAACTGGCCCTCACATTAACCATCTATAACCTGAAGCATCTGATTGTGGAAGTAAACAGACACAGCCTGGGAGGTTTCGGTCAGGGAATTAAATTCCCCCTTAGTCTTCGGGTCCTAATGGCAAAAGCACAGTCACTTTTCCTCTTCTGTCAAGATGGGGCACTGTCAGGTCGAGGGTGAGTAATGAGGAAATAAAAGCTCTGCGAGGAGTTGATGTGATCCGAAATTCAAAAGAAGATTAACTTTAAAACTTGTAGCCACTAAGCTGATGATAAAATAAAGGATGTATGGCCTCTTAATGGTTAAAATTCTGACTGTGTGCACTGTTTTAATGACTTGGATGCTCGAGGCTAGAACAGAGTGAAAAAGTTCTATAAATGTAGAAGCTAAATGTCTGTGAAGATATGGTCCTGGTTATTCTCGCTAATTATAGTTTTACTTTTAGCCACTTTCTGGTCGTGCTCAGTCTACCGCGTCGGTCCTGACAGAAATATCTCAGCTATTGGATTAAATGCCATGAAATTTTGTACAGACATCCTCAAGATACCAAGATAATAAATCCTACTGATTTAGTGATAGCCTGACATTTCCTCTGGTGCCATCAGCAGGTCAGAGTTATCACTTATCCAGGGAAATATCTCAAAACCTACTTGATTGCTTGCCATGAAATTTTGTGCAGACATTCATGGTCCACAGAGAATGAATCTAAGTGATTTATTTTGGTCCCCTGACATTTGCTATAGCCTCGCTATGATGTTGACATTTGAGATTTAGGATCAACAAACTATCTGGTGGATTGCTATGAAATTTGGTAAATTCAAGTTCCAATCAGGATTAATTGCAACCACCTGTCCCCTGACTTCTCATCTAGTGCCATCACTAGGTGAAAAGTTTGCTGTAATATGTCTGATACTTAGTGGATATTAGCATGCTAACACGCTAAACCAAGATGAATTATAAAATACCATGGTATTGATAAGCTTTGACCTTACTGGTTCTTTTGTCAGGACTTTTTTACGTTTTGGTGTCATTTCTGATGTAATGTAGGTGCTACGTACAAATAAAACTCATTACGTCGTCACAATGTTATGTGTTGAAACTTGTATCTTGAAGTAAACATGTATGTAACGTTGTGATCCTGGCCTCTCACTGAAGTTACATAGTGCAGAAACAAGTGTTGGGGGGCGGAGTGGCTGAGAAAGAGACACCATTCACCCTGTTACAAGACACTGTACTGCCAACATGATTTCGAAGCTGATATTTTAAGGTTAAAAGGCAAAAAAAATATTTAATAATGAAAAAGAACCAAACCGATAACGAATAGTAGTATTGATAAAATCTTAACGATACCCATCCCTATTTTTGAGACTTTATTTCAAGCTTAATTTAACAACTCTAGTAGTTGACTGAAGGGATTTGGGCTTCTCATTATGTTTATTCACTGCACTTTGAAGGAGCATACCAATGGTTTTGCAAGCACATTTACTACAAATTATGTGTATTTTTTAATCACAGCTAACCATCAAGCAAACCCAAGTTTAACTGCTGTGTTTTAGAAAGTATTTCTGAAAAACAGTTTTTAACAAAATGCCTGATGAAGGTCTGATACCAAATCCTGGCAAATAAATTTAGTTTTGCAAGTTACTGTGCAGGAGTTTGCTTGAAACTCAAAGTATTTCTTTTTACCGTTACAGACATCCATCTCTTCTATCTATTTCGTACAGAAACTTTCTTGAGTCGTGTAATCCATCACAGTCAACATCAGGTCTGCAATGATTCTTGTCAAAGTCACATTATGGTTATGTGGTAACACAGTGCAGACTCTACAAACTAATCTGCACTACACCTTTGAAGCATTTTGTTAGACTTTTATTACTTTACTACAGCAGTGAGGTATAAAGTAGAGTAGCTGTTTTCTCACTTGAAGTAAAGCTTATTATAGTCTCTGTATGTCTGGTATCTTCCCACCCCGCGGCTCACACTGACTAATAAAAATGATCCCTTGTCCAGTCATGACCTGGCCACCCATGGACTCTCTGTTTCTCTCTGTGCTGCTGGTCTGGTGCATCACAGAGGTCATCTGACCTGGTATTCCTCTCAGCAACACACTGCTTCTGCTGCAGAGCCAGAACAATGGACAATTGTCCACTGAGCAAAAGAAGCTTTTTCCTGTGATGCACCGAATAATGTGCCAAGTCTGAAAGAACTGGACACAATCCTTCAGATAGAGCTATTTCGTGTAAACAGACTCTCATTCTCACTGAGATCATGATTCATCAGAGCCAGTGTCTCGACTAATGGATCGGGGAGATTTATGTGGAATGTGTTTTTGTGACACGCACATTTCACATAACTTCCACTCACAGTGAGACAAAGTGTCAGAAGGCTGCACGCTGACATGTATTTCAGAGCCAGAACCAGAGATGCGCAACAGACGCCAGATCAGACAATTACCCTCAGACAAGTTAACCAGCCGAAACAGGAACGGGCCCGGTCGAATACAATGTAACTGTCACACACTGCTGCTGAAGGGTTATCTTTATTTTCAACCAGAGCATGCAACTTTCTCAAAACAACTCATGTGGAGCTCAAGTATGCCAACGACACAATCTGTCAAATGAGCTGAAATAAGACAAATACCCCAGAGAAGTTCTGAAAGCAAGATTTTTAAATTTGTTGGTTCATTGATCATCCACAATAAAAAATGTAAGAAATGTTCTGATCTATTTTACTAAGTATTTCATAGTTGAGTTATACTGAGTAGATATTTTCTATACAAATTGTGTTTTTCAAGAACTTCAGCGCCAGCGATTTGATTCAAGTACCAATATAAATGAATTATGGCATGGTTCATAGAAAGAAAACCCTTTGACGGTGGTATTATTGAAGCTAGACCTCTGAATACAATAGCAAGAAAGCATTATGTGAACCACATACAGCCTAAACAGATAAAAGTTGAACATCATCATCGCAGTGTGTATTGGTACCTCAACGGCTAAGGCTGCTCCAAGCCACAGACTGAGTGCATTCAAGTGCCTTGTGTTTATTTATTTCTTTATTTCATTTTCAGAGAGCATTCAAAATCATAACCTCTGTGGATGAAATAAAAAAAAATGTGTGCTGCCCTTCCAACCGTGCACAGGGACTGGGAAATTGCTCGAGCACTGAGAGTGTAGGATTATTGCCACCCTAAAACACACATATACACAGGTTTTTTATCACTTAGGAGGAAATTGCGTGGATGTTCATTCTTACCCTGGAGGCTCCAGCCTCACCTCAACCTTTACCCCAACCTTAACCTGAGCCAAGGAGGACCCATAACTAAATATTAAACCTTGTGGGGACCAGCTTTTTTTTTTTTTTTCTAAAGCAGGCATCTTTAAAAAATTTCAGGCCAAGGACAGTTTAGCTGATAGATAAATGGATCAGGGACCCCCGACTGCATATACAGTATGAAATTCTGTTGCATATTAAACTAGGCCAACACAAACGTGTAGAGTGGCCTATAGTGCCATGTATAAACAAGTCGTCAGCAGTTGCAACATAGCTGATGTTATCTTTTTTGAAAACTATTTTACTCTACAAAACAAACGTGTCTTTGTATCTATTTCATTATTTTTAAAATAATTGCTAATTATATGCAGAGGTTGGAATAAACAAAGTACAGATAATTTGTTTTTATTTTCACTCCCTAAATTTGAACATAAATATCTGTACATTTTCAAAACAGGCTCAATACTTTAGTTTCAATTATTTTTTTGCATTTTTGCTTCCCAACATCACAAGTCTGATTTCCCCCCCATCAATGCATACCACGCACAGCGGACGTAGCGAGATGAAATGACGTAAAAGATATAACAAGACAAAAACAGACAGAGACGGGGAGAGACGGCGTGTTAGTGTGTTGTATCTGCAGAGACCCTGCAGCCCTCTGCCTGGATTTTCTTATTTTCTCCTTTTTTTTGCTCTGCTCGGGACACTTTACCAACCTGAGATGTCAGTAATTTGACCTACTGGGACTGAGACTTAACAATCAAACAATCTTTCTGGTGTGTTTTTGACCAGCCCGGATTAATCCTACTGATTCTACCTTTAGGTTTAATCATCTTTTATTATATGAATGTGACGTGAAGTGCTATCTGTCCTATCTAAGTATCTGTACTTCTACTAGTAAGACTGGGTTTACCTTTGCCACCTCTGATAATATGTTGGATGTTCTTGTTAATGTGTATTTTTAGAAACATCTGAATTAAAAAAAAAAATTACAACTTTCACAATACCATCAAATATTAATGTGGTGTCCCCCCTGCAGTAACTCTGAGGAGACCCCAGGGGTCGGGTACCCCCTGTTGAAGACCCGGGACCTGAACAAATAATCCCTGTAATGATCAATACAAGTATATACTGTATTTAAGCATACACACATGAACACACACACTTGTTTTTGTCACATGCCCTTCCCTGATCTTGATTTATAGTTTTACATTAAGGAGTTAACAGCATGTAGCCGCAGAAGCTCTGCTGTAGGCGACGCCAAAGGCTATCTGATGCGTGCCTCTTCCACAATGTTGGGACTACAGAGATATCATGCGGGGACTGCAAGAACAGTGGCATGTCAATTTGAGGTGCCTTTGTTTTTGATGCTAACGGAGATAGTGAAGGCAAAGTTAAGGAAGTTAAAGACTCGGTAGTGTTCCTCAGTATCAAACATCTAGCTAAAGACATTTCCACTCCAAACCCACTCACCTCGACCCTGCTGTGTATCACACTGAATAAATAAATGTAAACGTGGCGACTGAGCCGGGAGAAGTCTGCTGTTCAGTAATGAGACAAGGCAAAATAGACATTTAATCCCAATGTAACCCCACCTCCACTGTACAAGTATTTGCATAGCCCACCATCGCTCTATATCACAATGAGATTGGAGGAACAGCAGTTTCTGTAGGGAATACAAATAAATCAATATGCAGCCTGAACTCATACAGTACATCCATGTACCGCAGTGGGGACATCAACAAATTATTCTGACACTGATATATAAATAAAAACCTTCACCACAGGTACCTACAGCAGGTCGTTAACCCCTTGTGTCAACTGTAAATCTGGCTTTACAACAATTCTCTTGAGACTTGTCCTAACCCTAACCACAACCACTACAAGGCTAACCCGACCCTGACTGTCACCTGAGCCAGAAACCAGATCGCAGCCCTAAAATTTACTGGTTAATCTTGTGAGGTGCAAATTTATGTCCATATAATGTGAATATTTTATCAGCTTTTAGTCCTGATGACATGACCATCAAAATCATACATCAACAAGAGTATTTGATCAGAACTGTACAATAGTAATCTTACAATAAAACGTATGCTCTCCTTCATCTTCCTTTTTAAATTGGGGCTGCAACGAACAACTAATTTTTTTTTTACCATCGATTAATCTTGCCAATTATTTTAACGATTTATCGATTAATTAAGTGTATAAAATGTCATAAAAATGTCAAATCATTCGTCACAATTTCCCATAGCCTGAAGTGATGCCTGACTTTTGACTTTTCATCCATCATAAATCACAAAGAAAGCAGCAAAATGACTGAAATGATTAACCCATTCTTGTTTCTATTCCACTGCTGTTTGTAGCATTTATGTAGCACTAATTTATACTATTTACCAAATTGCAATATTACTCAATATTGCAGTAGTACGAGGCCCATATGCCAAGGAGGTTATGTTTTCACCCATGTCCGTTTGTTGTTTGGTTTGTCAACAGGGTACACAAAAATGACTTAACAGATTACGACAAAACTTGGAAGGAGGATGGGTCTCAGTCTGAAATAGAACCAATCAACTTTTGGTGCGGATCAGGATAAAGGGACTGATCCAGGAATTTTTTCTCACTTTCCTTAACATTGCGAGATAGGATGTTAAAATTTTCGTTAATTTCTCGGGGAGTAATGTCTGGATCAGGAGTATTTAGGTGGCTGGTATCTATGAGTGAGTACAGTTTGATGCGGATGCTAGATCTGTTGAGCTTAAATTATGGGTTGTTTAACATTTAGAGTGATACTGCACTATTGAGTTTGATACTGACTGTTGGGCTTTGGCGGAGGTATGCGCTCTACTGAGTGCCATTCTGGTCAGAATTGTATTCAGTGGCAGGAGTGCAGGGAGAATGATGTTTGACTGGCTGATGCAACACACAGATGTTTTTTTTTAATGTCTCAGTACCTTAGCAAATATCACATTTGATTGGCCTTCGACCTCCAGGTAGAGAGCGCATGACAGCTCAATGCATAATCCATTGATAAATGACACGCTATTGATCCTCCGAGCCTCAATGTCGACCGCACGTGAGTGCTCGAACACTGATAAGGCAGTTAAAAAACACTCTGTCACCGATAGCTCCTGTCCGACAGTCAATTGTAGTTTAAGCAACCCCATCTGAAAGGAAAGAGCTTCCCTAATTTGCAGAATGTCAATGGTGATTGAGGTCTTCCACAAAATCAATGTAACTGTCAGATGCAGGCGTTTCAGAGAGCACTTGAAATCCTAAGGGATTTGCATCTGAAAACAGTTATCCCGTCAACTGATTTTTTATGTATGCTCCTGCTGCTGCAGCACGGTATACATTTCAAGCTCAAAAGAGCAGAGACACACAAAACTTGTTCAAACAGCACTCACACACCACTGCACAGCCAGCTAGAGAAAAGACAAAAAAAAAAACCACATACACACTCGCCAAACATTATCTCGAGGGAAATACAGACAAAATGAAATTGAAGCTAATGAAACTGCAAGTCCCACTTTTTCATTCTCACATGTAAAATCAACACGTATTTTTACATAACTACCCGAGGCTCATGCTGCACTCTAATAATTTAGTCTTCATGTAAAGGTCCAGACTGTGTTGGCTGATATAATGGTTATATATTACTATCTGTTGTTAGCAACTGATGCACCCTCAGGCCCTGCTGTAATAACACAACCGAAGGACAAGGAATGAATCCCGATGACAGTTTATTATGTATACTGTGAGAGAGCCCACTGGGCCCTGACATCTAAGATACAAACAACACACGCCGAACACACACACAAACGCACGTAGTGAAACACACAAGAACAAACAAACACAAATGTTGAATTCTACATATTTTACATGCATCAGTTCACTGACTTCGAGCCATATTCTACTAAGATTTACCTTTACTACTACTACTGTATGCGATTTTGAGCGACTCCTTCCTTAAATTATCGTACTTTTTACTTAACTACATTTGTTTAATAATTTTATTCTCCAGTTACGAAGATTTTAACACATAACCAACTCGGATAGGTCCTCCCAGTTCATGTCATGGGTTTTCTTGAAAAAAATCTTATAAAAACTTCTATTAAATCCACTGGACCTTGCAAAATCCTGTGGCTGTACAATTACTTTTGAAGTCATGAATTTTTGAAGCTCAAGCCTCTGAGCTAAATTTAATAATTTTTGTGTTTCTTTGTATGTGTTTTCTAAGCCTCACCACTTACTTTTCACTGGACTGGGTTGAAATTTGTCCTGAACATCCAAGAGACCCTAAGGATACTTGGAAACAACTAACAATAGTTACAATGATTCAATTATTAACAATAAATCATTTTTTACCCAAGTGAAGAATCTTTTATTTTCAAAAGTTCATGTCTCCTACAATTTCGACTGGCTGTGATATTACACTCAGTGGTTTAATTTCATAGCTACATATTTGTATTGTACAGCTACATCATTTTTCATGGTCCCAGGAACTTAATAGCACCTTCTGCATATTGATTTTTCAATCATATGAACTTGGTAATATTCTGAATTCTGGGTTGGTTGGCATGACCCGTAAAACATATAACCATCTTATTGTTTATATTATTGTCTTTTTCGTAGATTAAACTACCGAGCAAAATATAAAGTAGTTCAAATTAGCTCCACCTTAAAATGCTTTTTTAATGCATTAGTAATAGTGATCTAATAATATGATACAAACACTTGCAGGACGAGTTTTTTTTGTTTTTAATGACTATGTTTATGAAAGGTTTTGATACTTTAAATGCATTTTACTTCCATAAGTTTCTTAATGCAGTATTTCAACTTGTAATGAACTATTTTCTGCATTGCGGTATTGCTCCTGTTTTTAATGCTGCTTAGATAATCCTTGTGCATACTTCTTCTGCCACTAACATTTCTGCCTCCACCCCAAAACAATGGATGTGAACAGGATTTCGATTGTGGTGCTGACTGAATTAAACAATTACTTAAAAGAAAAAACAACAAATACCTGTTACCAGAACAGTGGAGAAGCTGGAGCACATAAAAGTGAAACGACCCTACCTGCATCGCTCAATACCACTCGAGGTAACTGAGAAAATACAAACACTGCAGAAGAAGGACCATTGTGGTTTCTCTTCCCTCTCTTGCAGCTCAAGCTGCCGTGCGGTGACTCCCTGTCTATTTCTTGCTGCTCTTCAGTGGCATGCCTATCTACATTAGAGCCCTCACATGGATATGCAGTCCAAACACAGCCTCGTGCCACCAGCCTCGAGGGACGGCAGGGAAGCCATGTGAGCAGTGCTCCTCCTGTCCCTTTAAAGTTGGCAGCACACAACAAAAAGTTGACTGTGCTTTAAGTACATTGTTGCATAAGTCTTCTTTTTGCATATATTTGGCTGTTACCCTTAACTGTGACACTGAAAATGTGCAGAACTTGAACACGAAGTTGCTGTTTATTAGTCATGCTAGTTTTCAGTCTACCACTGAAATATGTCAGCAACCATTAGATTTCCATGAAATTTTGTACAAATATTTGTGATCCCCAGTTGACTGAGTCCTCCTGACGTTTCATCTAGTGCCACCATGGGGTTGACAGTGAAATTTCTTAACAGCAATTGGACAAATTGACTTGCATTTCTATAGAGCTTCTCCAGTATACTGACCGCTCAAAGCGCTATACAACTCTTGTCACATTTACCCATTCACACACACATTCATACACTGATTGCAGAGGCAGGCCATAACCTGCTCATCAGGAGCAATTCGAGGTTCAGTATCTTGCTCAAGGATACTTTGACCTACAATTACTGGACAACCCACTCTACTTCTACCTCCTGAACTACAGGTGGATTATCATGAAATTTGTAACACATATTGGTGTCTACAACAGGATGATTAATAACCTCGGTGATCTCCTCTAACACCATCATCAAGTCAACACTGTTAATTTGTCCAATTTGCTTTATGGCCAAATTCCTGCAACACTGATGACATTCCCATCAACACCTGCTGTAGATTATACTGACATTGCAGCCATTTTCCTCTGATGTCACAGTCTGGGTGGGAAGCTAATATTATGCGGTTGTGTTTAAACTTTTAAGTCATTTCAAGGTAAAGAATCTGACAAATAGTTACATTTCACCACTTGCTGATTGATCTGCAACTGAAAAGATAATGGATAGTGAAAAAAGGGATATATTTCGAGGTAAAACAACATATTTGATAACCCATTGAATGCTAACTTTAGCTAACAGGTTATCAAATATGTTGTTTCACCTTAAAATATGTCCCGATCATGATTTTCACTAACCATTAACTTTTCAGTTGCTAATCAATCAGTAAGTGATAAAATGACAAGAATTGGTCAGATTCCCTGTGTTTATATGACCTGTAACCTGGAACACAGCAGTACGACATGAGCTTCCCACCTTGAGCATGGTGTCAGAGGAAAATGGCTGCAAACACTAGCATGCTTACATGCTAAACTAAGATGATGCATTAACATTATACCTTATAAATATTAGATGACAATGCACAACATTAGCATTTAGCTATAATTAACACCGTGCTTAGGTACAGCCTCACAGAGCCACCAGCATGGCTGTGGTTTGTCTTATCGTGTCTAACTGACACATGGTGTCGGCTAATTGTGGTCACTGATTCTTGTCTTTTGTGCCAATTAGAAAATGTTAGCATTAGAGCCCGACTGACATATCTGTTAGCTGCTATTATCGGCTGATATTGGCGTATCACAGATATATCGCATGGGTGTATATGTTGTCCGATTTGCGCCCCACTCCCTAATATTGGTAATACCACAAATTAGGTATTGGTTGGGCTCTAGTTAGCATGCTAATGTGCTAAACTAAGATGATGAACGTGATTAACAATACCTGCTAAACATCTGCATGTTACACTGTCATTGTGAGTGTGTTAGCGTGCTGTTAGCATTTAGCCAAAGCAATACTGTGATTTACAGTATGCAATTTTTTTTTTCCCCCAGGAAGACAAGGTCAAATCACATCATCTATCCAATTAACATTTTTGACATGAAACCCTTTAATGCCCACCCGAACAGCCAACCCTAAGCTTCCTTGCACCCCAACTGTTCTAGCACATGGCTGTAGAATCAGTTCGCTCCCGTTTTCCTTAAAATACAACACCTTTTATCTGCTGAGAGGGGATTCTCCCTGACAAGTAGATCCACAGGATTAGTCTTAAGTACAATATAATTTCTAAGGTGCCATGTGATTTCAGAGCCAGATGGGGAAAGTGTTGAGAAAGCGATAAAACCGAGAAGAAAAAAAAAAAAAAAAGCACAGAATCCAGGTCTGAGAGGAACCACAACACATGCCTCCTTTTGAAGCAGCAGACACTCTCACTGGCAGGCTCAAAGCAGCCTTTTAACAAATTCACTTAACTCATTTAGCAGGATTTGAGGAACTGTGAGAAGAGAAGGAGTTTGCCTGGTGAAAAACAGATCATATTTAAAAGGCAAATTTTCTTATTGATCTATACAGACATTTTGTGCAATTTTTTTCCGGCAGAAAACAGACTAAGATGTTTTTTAATCATATAGCACAGAAGTCTACTATGGCTGAGTGACTTTGTAATTCAAGCTTTGTCCGGAATGTGGCACGGATCACAGATCACTGCATTGAAACAAACTACAATGAGCCCTGTGATAATGCTTTTCAGCCGACACTAGAGCATTTTCTGCTGAAGCAATGGGGACAATTCTCCTTTTGGAGGGATGAGTGAGCGGCGACCAGCAGCCAGCAGAGACCTCCTCATGCTTCTCCACTCATCCCCATAAGAGGATCGGACGTAATGGGGTTTCCTCTTCTCGGGCTCCTTCTGCTCTCCAGATAAACTGCAGAAAACTTCCAACAAAGTCTCAGAGTGCTATTCTGGTCGCATTTTACAGTCATACCGACGACGAGGTTTGAAGGAACACTGGTGTGACCTCATGTGAGCACAGCTAAGCTTTTAAGCAGGTGCCCTCTTCCCTCCTCTGATGCCCTGTGAGGAAATGGGCCTGACTCGGGAGTGTCAAGTCAAATCTTCTTTGCTTGACGATTGCAGCAGGGATGACACCTCATTTAGGAGACTGTATCAATATTTACAAGCTATAAGTGGACTTAAAACAAGCTAGGAAACGTCTGAGAACAAATAAAGAACGGAATAAGAATGTGCTAGCTGCGTTTTCATTGAGAAGCATTTAGTCATATAACACGCTACCAGGAAGGGGAATAATAAAGTGCACCACCCCCTCAGGCTTGTGGGAATAGCCGAGACATTATTATCAGGCTTGCATGGTTTCTCATATTCTCCCTCCCGTGGCGGGATGCTGACCCAATGACCTCATGTCAGCAGCAATGACAACGTGTCTAACAGGGATATTTTATTCATTGTATTAATATTGCATTAGTTGCTCACACTGAATAGTGTTGGTATACCTGCTCCACTGAACATGAACTCTCTTCAAAACACCGCCTCTGCCAAAAAGACCAAAAGGATGAAAATTTTAAAAATCAAGCTCGCAGTCAACGTTTCCCTGTGCAATTATTTAATTATTGCCTCTGCAGGTCTGAATTTTTCTAGTGCATGCTCTGAAAACAGTTCACAGTTTCTTCATCTCATACAATGCCAAAATCAAATCTATGAACCTTATCGCTCAATCCTGGCGCTCAGACTCGGACCACTGGCGCCGTTCTGTCCAACCAGATAACTAAATGCATCAATATGCATCTCCAGGTCTTCACTGCCGCGTTCGCACCCAAAAATCACTCCCCCTAACACATGTGAAATTCATTTGCTTCTTGTCATGAATTGATCTTGCCTTGTTCAAAGTTCAATCTGACTGAACTCTGACCTGCGAAATGGCAGACTCACTGGTGTCCATCTGATTGGAGAGGGCAGTTGGGATTGACCTCTCCTTGAGTAAGTATTGATTGTTTGTATCCTTGTTTGTATAACTGCATGCCTAAAGAACATGAGCAGCAGCAGGAGGTTAATGCGGAGAGGCTGGCCTTGAGTGCAAGGAGAGCGGAAAACAAATTATAAAGCAACTCAACTTGTGGAATGCTATTCTGAGCCTGCTAGTCGTGCTAACACCTGCAGCGTACACTTGTAACCCTGCCCACATTATTTCCTGTCCCACCTGCTTTTTGTCACAGCATGCGAGTAAACTTCACCTCGGCAGTTATGGTCGGAGCACGCCATAAGTCAGCATCAGATTAAATGGCTGGAATGAAAACCAGCGGGGCTCTCAGACTCAAGGACCAGAAGTGAGAATCACTGAACTATGAATAATATATTCAGTATTTCCACACATGAATAAGAAGGGAAAAACATGTTTGTTTTTAAAGGTCCTTAATCCTCTCTGCCTCCTTTTATTTTATTATCTTTCTTTTTATTCTGGGAGCAGTAAACGTTTATTGGCACAACAACACTTTGCAAGTATAGTTTTTAAAAAAAGCCTCATTTGCAACAGTTTTACAGGTCTGGGTAGTTATTCCTAACTTTTAATGTTTGTGCAAAAGGCAGAATTTTTCATGAGCTAGACCAGTTGTACTATGAGTTGTTGTTGTATCAGTTGTTCTTCAAAACCAGTACAAATATGTGTAACTGATGACTCATCAACCCTCTAAAGCCTGTCGGGCATTTTTGTTATTTGTGGGTGTTATTAGAGTGCATTGGTGTTCATTTTGAAGATAAGTGTTTCTTCTGCACAGTGCTAGCATGTTCCCAAGGACATGGCAACATTTCCACCACATCTGTCTCCTTCAAGGACTGAGGTGCTGTACTCCTATTGTAATGCTGATGCGATGTTCACATAGGTACAATGCTATCATTCCTACTGATTGTGTAATTGGATACATGGTCCTCGCGTGTATTTTTTCAAGGACCAAATTCACAGATACATGCGTGACACGTCAGCAGAGCTCATCTTTGGACGCGGGTGGGTTAACAGCTTCATTTCAATCATGTGGAAGACCACCGGTGGTCACAATGATGGTGTGTGTGTTTGTCTTTTGTCGTGTGAGCAGGTTATTGTTACTGCAAAAAATTAGGAAATTGTACATTTGAGTATAGGTGAAAAATCAAACTCAATCAAAACCCACTTGGAAAGCCAGACAGGCAGAACATTTTGATTCATATTCTAATTTTCAGTAAGCCTTTTGTTCTATTGTGAATATTTCAATAGGGTAGGGTGGAGATCTGTTCATTTTGGTAATTAACATTCAGTTAAGTCTTGAATTCAGTCCACAAGGTGAGTCCCACTGAGCTTCTCTCAATATCTGAACATTTGAAAACTTTGCCTTTCCTGTTCTTGTATGCTGCATATTATACTAGATCATTCTGACAGAAACCTTTTGTTCAACTTTTGCCCTTGCTGATTTTCCTCCAAACTACATACAGTAGTATCTGAATATCTAGATTGTCACACCCTTAGGGCCCCCCATGACGTATTGCTCACTTCTGTTTGACAATCTTCTTATATCTGTACTTTTTTCAATCAAAATCTGCATAAATTCTGATATTTTTCTTGCTAATTATCATGTGTGGCCTGTCCTGTTCCAGGTCACCATGTTGGTGGGGACGTTGTGTGGCTCTGGCACCACTTGGCAATGCTTTGGCCTGCATAGTCGTCCTCCTAGATCCAAATCCTTTACATATATTTTATATAATCCACTTGTATCCGATATTTTGACATTAAAATCTGTATACACGCGACATCTATTATATGTCTGTCCGTCCTGGGAGAGGGATCCCTCCTCTGTGGCTCTTCCTGAGATTTCTTCCATTATTTCCCTGCTATATGGGCTTTTTTCTAGTGAGTCTTTCGTTACTCGAATCGAGGGTCTAAGGACAGAGGATGTCGACTGCCCACTGAGGCAATGTGATTGTGATTTTCTGGCTATATAACTTAAATTGGCCTGACTTGAAATGACTCATCACTTCTTTTGCTTTACTAGAAACTGGAGTTGTTGGAGCAATGTCATTGTCCATCGCCGACTGCTGACAGCCATACACTACTAAGCCCTGACCATTGTAACGTCATGATTTAAAAGCTGCCCCACCGGACAGCACAATAGAGTGGTGTGTCCCGTCAGAGTTGGCGTACGGCATGAGTTGTAGTGTTTTGTGACATGTTAAAGAGGAAATGAAAAGAAGTTTGTTGCTGCTCATTGCACTAGCTTTACGTGTCCATGTCCCGTTTATTAGCTTAGCTTCCTCAGTATAGCTAGCTGGCCAACTTCATTTCAACTTTCTGAGGCTTCTGAGAACACTGTTGAGTTACGGACATCAGACATCTCTCAACCCTATCATATAATACACATGTGCCAACACAATATCCAAAATCACAATAAGTAATTCCTCTTGAAATCAACATAATCATTTGTATATCCACATTAACTATGATGTTCAACCTTAGTGTGGAGAGAAGTATCATGTTGGTTGAGGAAGTGGAATCCATGTTTCAGATACTTGTTATTTATAATGCACTGACTGGGGTCTCTGTGTCACACTGAATAAAGCCAATTAGCAAGTGATGGAGAGAAAATGGAAGAGCCAAAGTGCTGGTGTGGATCGTGAAATATCCTCAAGATAGCTGTGTTTTCCCTCCGTCAAGAATGAATGGTAATGAAGCTCTTGGTGCATACAGTATGCAAGTGTGCATGTGTTCACATGCTGCACACTTTACATACCAGCCGTGCCTCCTACGGCTGAAGGCAAAACTCTGCTGTGACTAATTGACCTGTGCTGTTGCCTGCATCAATGTACCGAATGGCAACTGTGTTTGGGAAAAAAAGAGGCATACTTAACCTCTGCCATTTTGTGTCACTTTGAGAGCTTGTTATGTAACACGCAAATACACACAGCCCTCATATTCCTTTGGTGTCCGTCTTTACCGCCGTCAGCTGAATAGATCACACTGCAAGGCTTCAATCTCCTTCAAATCAATCACAGTGATGATTCTGTGAAAAGGGAGAGATAAAAAGCCGACCGGAGCCTGTCAGGGCTCTGAGAGCAGAGGACGTCAATGCCTCACTTAGACAGCTAGTCTGAAGGGGCCGCTTCCCCCGACAGGAGGACAAGACGGAGTTCACCTGCATTCAATACGAAGTTTTGCCCCGGTCTTTGGGAGAGGAGGTGCGACAGAGAATGGCGAGCCGCTCTCCCTGATGTAAATGTCATCTGGAGAGAAAAATCAATTTCATGATTCATTCAACAGGCCAGGACTTACAAATGGACAAAGTCCCCCCCGTCTTTTTCAACCGCAGTGTCGTCCTGCTGGCTGCTCATGAGCAGACAGTAAGGACTGGATGATTTTCTTCAAAAAGGTGCACAACATCACAGCTCCCGGCAACGATTCAAAACTTTGGCTAATTGATTTTTTTTCTTCTTCTGGCATTGTTGCCTTTCATTTTCCGACACAGCATGAAAGGCAGCGAAATAAAAACATCTTAGCAGCAAATCGGCCTCACCATGGCAACAGTATCGATCAACCCTCCTGGGTCCCCAGAAAAATCCATCCCTCATGTCAATTTCCCTGCATTAACAGTTCAGCAGCTACTCATGTCCTGAATAGACAGCCATGGTATTTAGCGTGTGGCAATAAAAATCTACAATCGCTATTTCGCTGCCTTGATGATTCATTTATCACAGGGGTGAGACACGAAATGACCTGATGATATTTACCCAGAACAATGCGGGAAGTGGGCTAGGAGGACAGCCTGGGAGAGGTCACTGTTCACCGGCTTGAAGTGTAAAGATTTAACTTCAAGGTGTATTAGACTGTTTAGTTACGGAGCGCATACTGTGATTGACTAAGACAAGTAATTGAACACAAAATCACACATCTTTCTCTTTGATTTGAGCCAAGAAAAATCTGTTTTGCTTCTTTAATTACATCTGAACAGGTGTTCCCTCCAAGTTTTGAAGCTTTCGACTAAAATCATTTGATACTTGATGGATTGCAGTTGAAAATACTTTCAGAAACTTGCTGCCACGCACTCGTCAAACCGAGTAAAACTAATGAGAGTGAATAGGCCTGGAGTTCTCACTTCTGGCGTGTATTGATTATGCAGCATCATGTGGCCTCACGTTTAATTTATCACCGTTTATTGAAAGTGCTATCATCACTGCGGTGAAGGAAAAAAGAGGTGTGCTGAAGGGTTCAGAGGAGGACTGAGTTATTTCTTCAACTGTGGTGATTAAATCCACCTTTCTGGCAACCATTTTGGGGATGATATGAGACAGCTGATATGCAGAGTGACGGACGGAGCTGCGTGACAACTGCTGTCACTCCACAGACTCCTCAAGCTTGATTACAACATCACACATGCACTACACCTACACTCCCACAGCTTTACACTTAGAGACATGCTGCTACACCTGGTGTGAGGAGGAAAGAGGAGAGGGACTTAAGAAATCCTCTCACTCCCCTTAAACCCTCTAAATTTCACAAATGCATACATATTAATGTTACACAGCTGGCGCAAGGAAACAAAGACAAAGGAAGTCTCACAACCTTCGCATTCTGCAGCAAATAACAAGTGTATTGAGGATGCTTCAAAGTATAACTTCGGGGGTTTTACCAACTTGCAATGATAAAAATTTAATTGGTTAACTCAGCCTGCAAAAAGTGAATAGGAACCAAAGCCAGGCTGAAGGTTGTGGTGGGGAACATCCGTCTAATTGTCCAGCTAATGGAGAAATAGAATCCCAGAGGATGACTTGCTGTATAAAAACAAGAGTGTTGCATGTGTAAGTGTGTGTGTGTGTGTGTGTGTGTGTGTGTGTGTGTGTGTGAAAACAAAAGGAAGGATGGTGGGGACTAAAAGCATGTTAAGCACTTTGGCGCAGTTAAACAGCTACTTAAAGCCAGGGCCACGGTTTGACTAATTGAACTGAAAGACAACCCAACATGATGAGACTGTGACTTACAATCTGCAACCACATATCATTAGCAGCAGCAGGAGCGGCAACACTGCAGCTCTGATGAGCCTCCATGGCTTTAACACTGCTGTACTCTCAGGGGAGGGGGGGGGGAAACTGTGTGGAAGTCTGCACATTTGCAAAAGCATCCACTTGGTATTCCAAGTAATTAGATATTTTGCTATGGAGATGTGTTTTAAATAATTAATCCGTTGTATTGGTGCCCATGCTGCGTTTCTCATTCCACTGCAGCACCAGCAGTGGGTCAACACTATCAGTTGACTCTCAGCCAACAGGAATGGAGACGTGTTCCCCTCATAAACCCGAGCTAACTCATTCTGAAATTTGGCCGCGCAGATTCATTTAATTTACTTGCAGCCATCGAGCTCAATTAGGGTGCAAAGAGTTTGGAGCAAGCTCATTTCTAAACGCCACCCCTCCACACACATGCACTCACACACCCCCGCAGATAAGGGCAAGCCAACTCAACCATAAATCCAGGCTTTCAGGTTCAAAACAATTCATAAAAAAAAAAAACGCCTGCAGTCTCTCCGTGTAAGAGGCTCATATAATCATGTGCAATCACATGAAGCGGGGCCTGTTATTCTCAGGAGGGGGTTGTTGAGTTTGGGTGTGATTGTGTCAGGCTGTCAGTGCCCACTCATCCAGACTCCGGAGTGAGACTGGAACAGACGGGAGCTGTTCTTTCAGCACCACCGGGGACATGCAACAGCACGCTCAGCTGTCTCATCCGCACAGTGTAGTGGAGGGGAAACTCTCTCCACCTATAGCTTTTGTTATTTTTTTTTTTTTTTAAAGATTTTAAAGTCTAGATATCAATTACCCCACATTCAATTGAAAACCGAGAGCAGGCACACACATATAAACCCTGACATCAGGTGGAAAAACGGCAGATTTCTTTTGTTAATTTACATTTTTCTCTATGGGATATGGTGCATTTGTTGCTTACTACTTATCTGCTCCCATCATGTGGAGGATTTTTACCACAAGCTTGCACCCACTGTGTGGGGAAAAAAAAAAACACTATTCTGAAGCCACAAAACTATTGCACACGCTCAAAGACTTGCCTGAAAGAGGCGTAGGATGTTGGCAACCATAATCGATACCGAACTCGCCGAGGCGCCGATGACTCCCACCACTTTTTCAGGCTTGACAAACACCGGTGGCTCCCCGTTCGTGCACCTCACGTCGGAGGTGTCCTTCGTGATCAGGGCTTGGACGAAAGTTAAAGACTGCTCCAGCGCGTAGGTATCCCTCGAACAAGTGTCCAGCACCCGGGCGCCTAAGGTGATGTTGGGTAAGAGTTGCTCGTCCTGGTTGATCTGATCCAAAGCGTACATCATGGCCTCGAGCCGCTGGATGCCGTTCTCCTTTTTCAGGTCCCCGCACGCCGTGCCGTCGGCCCCTCTGGCGTGCACCGGGAAGAGTCCACCGAGGGTCAGGTGCCCCTCAGTCCGTATTGAATGGGGCGCGTAAGTCTCCTGAGGCAGCGCCAAATCCACCACAGTCCTCATGAGCCAAACCAGCCTCCATAGAGAGCTCAGCCTCACGCTCGGACCGGGACGAGCCATGATCAACTTTTAGGGCGAAGGATGGGGGGGGGGGGGGGGTCTGCAATCCGCCGAATATAGAGCCAGAGAGGTGGAGAAGTTTTTTTTGTTTTGTTTTGTTAAAACGAACCCATTATTGTCACCAGGGAGGAGATTCAACAAGCTGGGGTGGAGAAGCGAGACGCAGTAGATGGCTCAGGCGAACTGCGCCCATCGCTTTGCTGCCAGGAGTGAAGCGGTGCAGCTTGTTGAATGGCGGTAATTCAGCTCCCCCTGGAAGCGGGAGGCTACATCCATAAGTCAGAAAATATCTGCGAGAGAAGATCAACATCCACCGCGAGGATGAAGTGGCCTAATTTTGTCCATTTACGCGGAAGCCAAAGCGCGGAGCGAAAAAAACAGTGAATCCGCTGCTGGGAACTGACATATCTTCATGTAAAACGGCGAATCAATAAATAACATACACTGATTTTTTTTCAGTGAGGAATCACCTAGTAAAATCAATACTCAGATGTTAGGACCGGCAGAAGTGGGTGACATTCTTCTTCTTGCTCAAACCAACTCCACGGGAGCGCAGTGATGGCTCGGTCGGCTGTGCTCGTCTGTGTCCCAGGGGTGCACATCATCTCCACAGTCTCCACACACACACGCGCACACAAAAAGAGAGAGAGAGAGAAAGAGAGAGAGAGAAAGAAAGAAACAAAGAAAAGAGAGAAAGAAAACGAGCGAGCTTGAAATGCGGAGGACTGAGAAGAAATCCAGCTAATTAAAGCCCCGGCTCTTTCTCCGTCTCCGCAACCGGTCGCATTTATACAAAATGAATGAGTCACAGCGAGGGATTCACTGTGTGCGCCGAGTTTTCAGCCCCCTTTTTTCCGAGCGAGACGTCATTCAGCTCTCTGAGAGAGAGAGAGAGAGAGAGAGAGAGAGAGAGAGAGAGAGAGAGAGAGGCATCACTTCAGGGTAAGGTTTTCAGGAAGTTGGCATTCAGCGTCTCCAGACATCAAGAGATATCGAGAAGGTAAACAAGACGAGCAAATGCACTTACAGACTTTAATAGTACGACAATTGTTCCTCTGAGTGCCTCTCAGTGAGCGTCTCAGCATTCATAATCTCTTTCTCTCTGTGTGCTTCCCCTCCCTCCTTCATCCACACACAAACACGCACAACAACAACAGAAAAAAAAAGTGTCTCTCCTCGTTTGATGTTGACGCCGGCTGGCACGAAACACGAGATCTGTGGCTTTATGAAAAGAAAAAAAAAAAAACACGGCGGAGCTGCGGGTATGGAGGGCTTCACCCGCCGACTCAAGAGTGCCTTTTCCTGAAATAGTTTTGGATTCATTACTGATGCACCTTTAAAACGGAGGAGAGAGAGAGGAGGTGGAGGAGGAGGAGGGAGGAGGAGGAGGGAGGACGGCACACGTTTGGAGGGGTCCAGGCTGGTCTCCCAGGCAACCCTTCTTCTGAAGACACTCCTGATTCATCCTGTGCACCCCCACCCCCCTCACCCCACATGCACGCACAGACACACAAACACACCATCCTGGCACACAGACTAGTGAGAATTAACCACACCTTCAGGACCAAGGATCCCTCACATCTTCCTAACAAAACACTATCATCACCAAACTATTTAATTGCACAGATGGTGCATTTACAAACAAGCAGATTATGATAATTTGCTTTTGTGGGCATGCATTAGCCAGGGACTGGCTTGGCAATTTGTAGCAATAATTAAACGTATTTCGTGTGTGTTTGTGTGTGATTTAAAAGAAGCATCAATTAATGACTTCTGTATTTGTTCAGCAAAGGTGCCGACTGAGCACAGCGTGGTATACGTGATTCATGCATGAGCCTTCGTTTTCAAGTAACCTTAGAAACTGACCACTTTTAAAACCTGCCACCGCACAGCCAACAATAGCATCCACAGGGCTGCCGCTGTCGAAAAATTACAGCATCACTCTGGGAAACGGTCAAACAGGAAGCAGGGAGTGGATTATGGGATAAATCGGTTAAGTTGCTTGATCTTTGAGTAATAAACAGCCTCTGAGAGTTGCTCTATCGTGAGAGTGATTATGAGGCATAGAATCCCATTTTATGAACATGTTCGTTCCATTCGTTTCTGTTCAATTAAAAGATTAGAAAAGGCGATGTAGCTCTAATTGAAACATGTCCTATTGACATTACAGGCTTGGATGGACAAATTTCTAATTAATTAAGTTGAATAGAGATTAATTCAAGGCTAATCCTGCCATGTAGTGTATTTATCTCTATTAGTCGCACTGATTGCATGAATATCCTTCAACAGGCAAATCATGTCCCAGTCCAAGCATGTTAATGTGGTTTTGGGTGCACAAACCGTACACTGGGGCCAAAATTCATGAGATGCACCAAAAATACATTGAAAGAAACTGTGTGGGAACTGCTGGGGAGAGACTGCTGAGGAGAGAAATGAGGGATGCGAGAGGGGAGGGAGGCAGATGGCCTCCTCCGCTGTGAGCGCACTGAGACAGGCAGGCAGGCCTGGAAAAATGCAGCAACAGCCCCTGCAAATGACACCCTGAGAGACTGGTGTCGCCACGTAAGACACTAATTCCACGGCCCGGACTCTACAGCGAGAGCCTGACTCCCACTTACACTGTCAACGGAAAGGTTACTTTTGAAAAATGGGGCCCTCACCGTGATTTAATTCACTGACTAACCCCAGGAAGAGGGGCTTTTCCCCCAGGGAGTTCTGTGTGATTTAGACTGAGATTACACTTCGGTTTGGATCTTCTCTCTTTCTCCTTCCTCGCTTTCACACGGACACACAGTCATGCGTGCACCAACGCACACAAACACACTCGAATAAATTCCATTTCAATTTGATCATTGGTTGAAGTGCAAAAGCAACAAGCGAGTAGGAGTGAGAATGTATCCCGGAAGAGGTGGATGTTCAATATATAGCTGACCAAACAAATGAATACAGCCGTGGTTACCATATGCCAGGGGCGCACTACATTTCAATGCATCCCACAAGATAAATCATGGGCTCCTATGAGAGACCGGAGCTTTTGTTTCAAGCATTCAATAACACGTCTGCTCGATGCAGTCTTCTTTAAGTCAATTACACGACTGGCACTGAGCGCTCCTTTCAGGAACGACGAATCAGAAAACAATAAAAAGTCACCCTTCAGGACAAGAGGCAATGAGGTTTCCTTTTGGGCTGACACTAGGCACAATGGGGTCTGTCTGTCAAATTAATTAACCTGGAAACCTGTTTAATTCCCAGACTCAAATGAAGGGGCCGTTGTATCCACAGGAAAGAAATAACTCCGGCGCAGGAGGTAATTGCATGTCGAGGTGATTTGTTCGAAGGCACGCGGGCCACCAGCCTGTTTGGAGTCATGCATACTCGGTGAGGAGCGAGGTGTTAATGTTAGATCAATGTAGGGGCAATGTTAGATTAGCAACATGAAGGTCACCGAGCTGCTGGGCCCCCATGCCTGATTTCAACCATCTGCTTTGGAATAATAAAATCAGGCCTTTCTTCGTCACTGTGAGCACAATCGGCGCCTGTGAGGAGAAAAAAAATACCCTGTTTTGTCATTCCACAGGCATGCTGTATGAGAAGACAAATTCTTACCTCTTTGCTGTTTATGCCAAAGACAAAGCAGGTGCAGTGCAGCTAGGACGATAGACTCTCCATGCTCTCAATTATGATTGTAATCCATCTGTCATACCTGCTCCCTTCTAATTACGTCTCTGTAAAGATGCTGCTGTGAGCGCCATTCAGACTCTGAAATGTGAAAGATAGACAGATAATGCCCAAGTGACCACTGGAATACATAACAGCAGCGGGCAGCTTTCTAACAAGAGGTTTTTCTCCCCGGGCTATCTTTGAAACTCACGGGTTATATGACAATGAGTCTGCTCAGATGGTTATACAGAGATGTGGCCTATGAGAGAGAAAAAAAGTTAAAGCAAGAAAAAGGAATATTAACCCATGACTGCTGCTGTTTTTCTTCCTTACAGATGTGACAGTGCCTGCTCCTTATTGGGAGCCTGCTTGGTAGCCATAAAGATAGGAGATATTTTATGTGGCAGTAACGGGCCCAAAGGTGCTGACCTCACACCCACCCAGTCCTGGAGCCTTCCAGAGGCCCTATTAGTGGGTGACTGGGCCTTTGTTTTGATGGCTAACCTCATGGTCCACTGGACTTACGTGATAAGCGGGCGCAGATGTGTTAGTTAGCCAGAAGGACTTTCGCCACAAATTTGACTGTGATAGCAAATGCCTCTCGCCTTGTGTCAGCTAATTAGCCAACCTTCTGAGCAGCTCTGGACCTCTGTGAATTATTTTATCACAAGTGTCTTCATGGTGCATTGTGATGGAGGAGATTTTATCCACAGTCTTTTGTGAATGACTCATAACAATGCCTCACCGCCTGTGTGTGTGTGTTTGTGTTAGTGGGTGGAGGGGTGACGCGAGGTAATGCCTACGTAGGGAGGATGAGACAGGTACCGATGACCATGCTACCTTTCATAACTGTTTATCAGCCAAAAGAAGAAAGACATCAATATAAAAGCTGTGAATAAGCTCCAATAAATAAATGATTTTCATTAAAAATCATTGTTTTGTTGGTAACATCTTTGAGAGGAAACAATAGCAGTCATCACAAGGTGAGGTGATGACCTCACTGTTTCCCAAACGCTCCGTTTGACACATCCACACAGAAACAGAGTTTTAGAAATCTGCGCTTTATAAAAATCTCCTTTTTACTGGCCTAAAATGCTGTTTATGTGTGAGCGAGAGAGCAAAATGAAGAGGAAAAAATAGTTTTGCAAAATATCTGCACACATGGGGACAAAGCCTTAATGATGATTAAAAATAAGTCAAGTTTCTGAATAACTCTGAATCAACGACGATATAAGATTATGATAATTTAATTAGCAGACGGCAAGCTATTCTGCTAAAGGAATAGCTGAGCTTAGTTTAGTGTAAAGACTGGAAACAAGGGGAAACAGCTAGCCTGTCAGTCAAAATTTCACAAAATCCACCGACCAGCACCTGTAAAGCTCACTGATTATCACTTAACTTAATTTTGTTGTTTAATCTTGACAAAAACAAAAAAAGTGTAAGGACTACAATTTGGGGATTGTACAGGAAGTTATGATATCTTTTTACTGGGTGCAGTAATGTCCTAAAGATTTGGAGCGTGCTTACTTTCTGGGGAAACACAGGAAACACCAGATGATACATCAGAGAGTGAGGAAGGAAGTTTGCGAACATGACTAAACGTAGCGTGAATAAAAGTTTGACACATTACCTCGCCTGTGAACATTTCTGTCTGAGTCACGTCAAATAGATTTTCATCTACAATGGTTGTTTACCAATGAAGGCACCCATGATCCCCAGCTACTTTACGTCATCAAATTATGTCTTTTGTTTTCATTGTTTTGATTGAGAGAGCCCCCTAGTGGCAGAAATTACACACAGTGTGTGCTTTATTAAACTGAATGATTTGAATGTGAATCAACATACTGGCAGCTTTCTTAATGAATAGTTCCTGATTAACTCTGAATCAGCTGATGAGTGACACAAAACTAATAACAACTTAATAATCCTAATTACTAACACTGTCCCCGTTTTGAATAGAGTTTTGTCTCCATGGTCAACATCATGCTGCAATGTAGACATTTTGTAAAGTACAGACTGCGGTTCGAAATATGTTGCAGCTCTGCTGCAGTCATGATGCAACACAAAAGAGAGATGCACTGAGTTCAGCGAGGGGCCTGAGTGCCAAATTTCAGGATGTTTAAATGGTAATGTTACACATTAAAGTGTGTCTACATGTCTTGGGGAGTACTACTGTACATGTGAAAAAACTAGAATAAACCTTTTGTGGCTCCAGAAGAAGCTGTGTGTATTCTGATAAACTGCCTTCAGTGATGTCACTCAGTGGCTAAATTGCATTTTTTTCAAGGTTCAAGGTGTTCAAGGGTTGTTTAACAAAATGAAAATCTGTAACTACTTCATGCTGAACAAATAAAGAACATATATACATTTATTTAGGCTAAATATATATTTGTCTGGGTGAATGTAAACAGCAGCAAGAAGTCGGTGATGAAAATATGGTTGGCATATTCACATTAAAAGTTTGACATCAGGTTAACACTGTCCATCAACTTTGCGTGCTTGTGAGCAACAAGCATCAATGATGTGAGTCCACCTCTCCTCTTCCTGCCCTCTGTTGGCTCGGTCGTCCATCCCTTGGTTAGGGATGTGTTGGTGGAGACAGGTCTCTGTAAAGATGTGGGCACAGCAGTCTTTGATTTCTAGTTGTTTGGCCAGCCTGTCCATTTTATGCATTTCATTTTCCTGTGACCAGACATTAGCCAGGAGCAGCCTTACATCCAAGCTGGATTAGCATGACTTTTACCCCGACTCTTTTACCCCGACTCCCTGGGGCGGTCCAGCTGGTCAGGTCGGATGATGGTTGAAAGATGCCGTGGGCAGCGATCGTCTCAAAGTCTGCTGCTCTTCATCCAAAACCCACACTTTCTTCTCTCCAAGGCTGATTAATTTATTGCTGCCATAGGCAATGTGTGTTTCAGCAATAAAGCCGAAGTAATATAAGTTAAATAAACAAAAATCTTGCCACATTTGAAGGAGCTACTGGCCGCTGCATCAGCATGCGCCTCCATTGCATTGCAAACAGTCAACTGGTTTGGCATTGTACACTTATAACACTGCTGCTCATTATGGAAAGTTTAAAAACACATTATCAGAATCAATACAGCAGAAGCAGAGATATCGCCTTTTTAATTTCACTTATTCTTCCTCCTTGAACTGGCACCTGCATTTCCCACAATGCCACTGAGTGACTTCACTGGAGGCAATTTCTTGGATTACATGCTCCTTCCTCTAAAGCCCCAAAAGGCTTTAATGCTACTTTTTCACACATGCAGTCGTAATCCCAAAGACCTGTAAACGCACTGTGATGTGTAAAATTAGGGAATTAACCTTTCAAGCGTGCTGACATTTGGCACTCGGGTCTCTCTTCGAATTCAGTGACCTGTAAACACACTTAAAAGTGTAAAATTGGTGGAGTTAACCTTTGAATTGACTAGTTTGGGCAGATTAGGACAATCTTCATGTTAATGAGGACGCGGAGACACTGTACATACTGCAGATGGACATCACAAACTCATCATCCCTTTCACTTTGGCAGGCGAGTCGTCCAGTTTGTTATCCATTTCAATTTATTCTCTGGCAGCTGGTCACATACCACCACAGTGACTTAGTGTCTGACGTATTTTGCATTGCACAAGCCTTCAAACTTGCTCACTGTGTTATCGCAGAACAAATGAGCTCATTCTCCAGTTTTTTACCCGTGAACTTTACACTTGAGAAGAAAATGTTGTTGCTGCTGAAACTGTGTGAGTGGATTATGCCTATGCTGTTTGAATTAACTGCAGTGCTGTTTGTGTTGCAAATAACATATTTTCTTCATCTTACACAGCTCATTACCATATGGAGCTGCTAGCGAGGACTGCGGTGGAGGGCAGGCCTACTTATTTCAGATAAGTGCCCCTGCAGTCTTTACCACAGTTTGAAAAGCATCACAAAGGTACATGCACACTCATGCGCGCACACACACACATTTTAAACAAGAATTTGCTTAGCCTGACTGCTTGCCCGCTGCACAATTCATCATGCACATGAATTAATCTCCCTCACTCATTAGGTGGAAATTAACTCCAGTACAAATTACCGCACATAGCTATCACATAAGGTGGAACAATAAATCACTACCTTTACGTTTAAAAGCCATCCACTTGGATCGACACTTATGGTTGCTGCCTCCTACACCGTGCATCACCTCTTTTAGCTGAAGGCCGTACTCAATTAAAAGAGGTTCAAGTTAAACCGCTCCCCATTTTGACCATGTGCAAGCCGGAGCAGCGTGCAGTCTGACAGTAATCCCCTGGGTTTATCTGTTCCATGAGCTCAGTGCCTCCACGGTCCCCCAGTATCCCTGCTGTCTCTCAGCTATGGTCTGTCTCCCTTGGTCTCCCAGTGGCCCAGTGTCCCATAGGAGCACTGTGGCTGGAACTATGGGTCACAAAAGCCGCCTTTTCCCCGGGGCTGCCTCACTGTCAGCACACTGGGTGCCTTTTTAAGCCTTCCCAGCTGATCTCTCACATACAGAGGGTGAGTCTAGGTGAGGAAATGCATATATTCATACCTACGGGGTGACAATAGTCATCTCTTGTTTTGGATGCACTACGGCGATGAGGGCAGTCACGGTCAAATCAGTGTGCCTTTCCCTAAGTGACATCTCCTGCTGAAAAATCACTGCTCAAAGTGGAGGAGAGAAACAGAGCACACTGTGTGTACAGAGTTTGGAGGGAGGAATGATTGTGTATGGTAGCATTTAATGGGTGCCCGACAGTGTCGAGTGAAAGTGAGTCCTGTCGACACAGGGGCACAGCACAATACAGACAGAGCAGAATGGGACTTCTTATGGCTGCACAGGGATTGAATAAAGCCCAGTTCATTTGCTACATATCACGTTTTGTTACATGGTTTCCGACAATTCCTCATATTTCATCCGTGGAGCTGGCAATGGGCGTTTTATATCCTTCCTATTTCCTCTACCTTTCAGCTCGCTTTAAGCTCCTCCATGTCATGATGGTGTTTTTTTCCCCTTTTGGAATTTCTCCCTCTTTGCTTTCAAGCTGAAAATCAAATCTATAAATCAAAGGCAATGGGAGAAAGACACGGGGACTGAAGGGCATTTAAATCCTTTCGGAGTTCCCAAAGCTTCAGAGAGCGAAATAAACAGGAAATTAAAATGGAGCTCGAAATGGTAGCAATCCCTCTTTTCAGGGGATTGAAAACAGGTGCATTTCTTAACACGTCTTCCTGTTTTGTATTCTGCTCTGTTAGGGAATGGATCCTCTTCCCCCTTATTAATTTCCTTGAAGAAGGAAAGGAATTACAGTCTCTGAGAAATGCTAGAAATGCCAGACAATCACAACTGATTCTTTTTGCTAAATTGTTAGAGGGTTTTTTTTTGTATTCTGAGTCACCAAAAAGAAAAAAAGTTGTCATGCATAATGTGCAGAACATCTATCCAGAGCCGAGGTGTTCTTAAAATGCATCCCAAATGGGCTCAGTCTGTCCACTGTATGTCACAGGTTGAACATCCTACAACTGGGCCCGCTCACCTGGCTGCATGTTTTACTGGAGTATTGCTGCTGAACATAATTGTTGGCTGACCTTCACAGTGAACTTAATTTGCATAAAAGCATATGATTAGATGAGATGCAGCCACTACTGAGAAAACCAATTTTTTCCACACTTGACAAGTGCCGACCACATCCATGAATGACAGAGTGACCACAATTTATGGCAGAGACCACAAACTTGTGGTCTGCAGCCACACTGTGAGGCTGTACTTAGGCACAGTGCTGCTTTTAAATGCAAACATACTCACAACAACAATGTTAACATGCTGATGCTAAGCAGATAATGTTTACATGTTTACCATGTGAGTTTAGCGAATCAGCACAAGGTGATATTTGCTACCTAAACACAAAGTACAGCTAAGGATGATGGGATTTTCATGAGTTATGTCATAACACCAAAGTAATAAACAACTTAATATTTTGAATTGTATTTTAGGGAAGATAGCTAGCTATTACTTTAACATTAATACAAAGAGCAGCATGAATTGTGGTCTGCTCCTTTGTTTGTATTGGTATTCTTATAATGCCATCAATTCAACAATACAACTACTGTACAAGCAGGTAGGCTTCTGTCCATGGTAACCACGGACGTATTCTGCACAAATGTTAAGGGCATAGACAAGCCAAATCCACGTCAAAGAACTAGGGACAATGAAGGCTGACTGTTGCATGGCTGTGTCTCGGCCAAAGGGGCTGCACTTGAATGAACTGCAAAGACTATAGACGAGTGAAATTAAATAAGAGGAAATACTTCTTCATTCCGCCAAGTCCCTGAGTCTGTATACGTCATTCAAAAAGGGAGACCTGAAGACTTGGGGCTAAAGATATACAAACCATTATGATAAAGCAGCATTTCTCTGACACCACTTTTGCTAAATTAGCCACTTCTAATCAAGAACATGTCTGATAAAAGGTTGCAAAGAGGCGAAAAATAAGGAAGAAACCGCACAAAATGCGTGAAATCATGGATACTACAGCATCGGTCTCGTGGGGCTTTCCATTTCTTTTTCCGTTTCTCTTCTCAGGCATGGATTGACTAATGTTAAACAGGCAATCAGAGTGTTTTCTCTTACAAACAGGCTCCACCGCAGATTCTACAAGCTCAATCAGGTGAAAAGCTGCTGACAAGGGCAGACTGACGCCAACAGTGCATGACACACTGCAACAACTAAGGCCACAGACCCTCACCAACAGCCCCAACATTGGCTGACAGCTGACTGTCTGCAATGGTGTGTCAGGGCCCTAAACTGAAACACTGGCAGTGCAGTAGTGCCCTTGCCTTCACATCAAAAACTTTTAAATTAGGCCTTTCAGGTCCAAGATGAGTGAAGATTCAGTAACTGGGTTGCTTATTTCTCGCCTCAAATTTGTTCAGAAACAGATTTCGTTGGCCTGCTAAGGTGTAATAAACCTCAGTGGCTCATCAAAAGTTGCATCAAACTACAGATTGTATGTAAAGTCAATGTATGAAACCCACCCCATATTAGATAAATGGTTGTGATTGGCCGTCACAAACCAGGACAAAAGCAAATCGAATTTGAGCTTGCAGATGAATGTGTTTACTAAATCTCATGGCAATCCATCCAATAGTTGCTAAGACGTTCACTTAAAACCACAAACGTCAACCACATGCTAACCTGATCTGCCGGCTAGGAACTGTTTAAAAAAGGGCAGGCACTTTCAAAGAACGCTTAACAGGCGATTGGAGAAATCATCCTTCTATTGCCATCAATCACAGGCTAACTTCAACCAATCAGATCAGTTGGTAAATTGTATTCTTGCTGACCCGTTGTGGGTAAAGCTAAAACATCTTTTCAATCGAGAAAAGCCATCAGTGCTGTTCTTTGCTCTACTTTCAATGAAATATACTCTGATGCTATAGCAGCATCTATGCTAACTTCTTAAGGAGCCGTTTGTTTCCAAATGAACAGTCGGTTCTGTTGCTGGTCGTAACACCTTAACCTCACCTGTAGTTGCCGTCTCTAGAAAAGTCAGGAGTTCATCAAGTCAATACGATACATTGCCTGGGAACCGTGAATATCTGTTTGACATTTCATGACAATACATCAAATAGTAATAGGTATATTTCTCTCTGGACGAAAGTGTTGGGCTGAAAGGCTGAAATTTCCAATCCTTTGAGCCACAACTGAACGTCCAGCTGCCTTTATAGTTTGCACTTTTATCCAAGAATGAGTTCAGAGTGCAGCGAGTTATTTCCTCTCAAAAAGGCCTTCAGTGAAAGACATTAAGTTGAATGACACTCGGATGAAAAATGCTCTAAGTCCTACATCTGTGTAGGGAAGGAAAGGCTATCAAAGGCGGACATTATGGGATATGTAATTCTCAATAGCCTCTTTGCAGAACTGTGATAAAGGCTAAGCCTAGTGCTGACACATACGTCACACCTTCTTTGATCACCTAAGCAATATTATTGATCAACATCCTACAGACCTTTCACACCATGTCAGAACTGGTGCTGATATTGACAATTAATTTCAGCCAACATTTCTTCATGAAAGAAGAGCCAGGAGCTCAGTGAATAGATTTACTGTTCATGGTGCATAGATCAATATTTTTTTCTCATTGTCTTGAGTTGAAGTGTGAACGAGAAATCCAAAACTCCGAAACATAATCACATCAGCACGATTGTTGTTTGAAAAATGATACTTCTGGTTCGTTTCTTCAAAAGACTCCTATACAATAAATTGCACACCATCAAACTGATGCTATCAATCACGGCGCTCTGAGGCAAGGGCAGGAATGAAAGGCATGCTTTCTTTTTAAGTGGAGGCTTACAATTGAACCTCGGGCACTCGAGTCCATAAATCGCAGCATCAATTATTAACCCAAATCTGTTTTAATGTGCCAAAAGAAACCCCAGTGGGCAAGCTAATGCAACTAGCAGGAAACGAGCAGAACAGATAAAATGACCAGTGTGGCCAGAGTCGGCCCCTTTTTACGCCGGAGCCGGTCTAGAGTGCAGGAAAGAATCAAGAACGATCCCATCCTGTCAGACTTAAAGGGCTGTCAGGAGCCATATCAGCAGCTAAATAATAGAGATTTCCATTCATTTGAGGGTGGAAATATGCTGGTAGATTGAGCCTCAAGGACATAATTGATGAAGGCCGCGGAGACATTGCAGTGCATGGGGGATTTGTGCTTTCAGGACGCCTCCTTAAAACATGAGTGTCGAAGTTCTAAAGGTGATACAAGTCATTTTGAAAGTGCAGTGAAAGTAAACTGTGAACCATTAGTGGACGACCTCAGCAATCACAACATAGCTGCAGGGATGTTGGTATATCATGATCACAAGCTGAGACCAAAAGCAAATAGGAATTCATTCCCTTCAGGGTCAGTAATTTTCTCCGCAGTTCATTCTGCAGTAAATGTTTTTCAGCCTTTCATTAACGTGTTCAAGATTCTCACATGGTCGACAGCAGCTCACTGAATGCAGAACATTATGAGGGCACTCTTGGCATGAAGGCTGTTAGGAGGTGAAATCAGGTAAACACCAAAAGATTTAATCAATTTTGCTTACCAAATTCAGCCACAGATGGGGAAAATATAGCTGGAAAGAAACAGGTTAGTGAAGGATGCTTAAGCTTCAAAAAGAACAAATTGTACAAACTGAATACTGGAAGATATTTTGCTCCTCTTTCACTTCAGGAAAAATGAAATCAAGTTGAGGCACTGATGGCTTGCTTCCGCTATTTATTATTTAATTATTCATCATGTTTTCTGTTGAAATAAAGGCATGCTGATATGGGAGCAAGTCCTAATTTCAAAAAGTGGGTGCTTGCCAGCATACAGCAGCAACCCAAATTGCTTCCACTCTGTTGACATGATGCAAAACCTGCAAGTGCTTTTCAATTTTCACACATTTAAACATTGATGGGGTAAAAATTTACCACTGCAACACATCTAGCCAAGCACTCTGTTGTGGTTGTTCTTAACTTATTTAAGCAATCGGCTTTATTTCCACCCAGTGATCCCTGGGTAGGCTCTCCAGGACGCACTCAGATCACTTCCTTCATCTGACAGAGGAAAAGAGAAGGGGGGGGGGGGTCGTGCGAGATGAACACTGAAGCTGTCTTATTAGCGCTTAACTCTCCTGCTTAGACCTTCAGATTGACAGTGCAGGAAAAAAAGAAAAACTGTTCATGCAGGCTGCGCCACATAAACAGTGGCAGTGATAAATATCTGCTGTCACTTCCAACATGACTCACTTGTCTGAGTCTCAGCTTTACTGCACACAAAGGAGGCTGGAGCAGAGCAACCATACACTGCTGCTAAATCTTTATCAGATTACAGATAATAGATGCACTCTATAAAATAGCTTATATTACCAGAGAGTGAGTTGAAGCGGAACACAGTTCTGCACCAAATGGTGAATAATGAGCATAATTCTATAAAAGCATACACGAGCATTGATACAGGTAAAAAGCCATACAAGCCCTTATTACTCTTTGAATGGATGGCCCATTAATGTCATTTTATGAAGCCTTCAGTTGCCTGCTTCTGTCCTCGTGATCAAAGTGGCCTCTCCAGACCACCACCAGACTCACAGACCTGCCTGCGAGTCAGATGAGGTGAGGGTTTTTTGGGCGGCAGTGAAAGCGGTGGAGTGTGTCAGTCCTGCAGGGTAAAGTTGAGGGAAAATGAATATAGGGACTGAAATTATTCCTCAGACACCCATATTCACTTAGACATTATAATTTCTGTCAGACAACTGGCGATGTTACAACAGTGGAGGGGGATGTGTGCAGATCCTTAACTTAAGTAATTACCAATTCTGCAATGCAGAGCTACTCCATTGCTGATCTCTGTAAACAGATAATAGGGATGGGCGGTATACCGATTTCATCGGCATCACACATTCTGCTATGACACGGACATTAACAATACCATCATTACCGTCACTAATGTTTTAGCATATTAAACCTTATTTGCTTTAATGTGCGATAACAAGCAGTTAAAGCGCTAAAAACATACTCATAGAACTAATGTTACATCCAGTAACTACCGTTTTCCTTGTCAACACTTAACACCTTCAGTAACACAAGCATATGGTCGATAACAAAGCACCCCGATTTCTCTGCTGTCATCTGCAAGAACCAACACAATCGTCTTCATCTACTATATATATATTTATATATACTATACTATATCATGTTAATAACACACATATGATAATATCGTCTAAATAATCCAATGATGTTTGGCCTTGTGCATCTGGCTACCTTTTCACTAGTAACTGAGAAATTGATAATAATTATTCTTTTGTGTATACTTATATAATTTATTTGCAAAAAAAAAGACATAACACAATGTAAATAAAGTTAAAAATAGATTTGATTGGTTTGTTTGGCTACGATAATTGTGTAGTCAAAATCTGATATCATGACAGCCCTAAGCCAAGGAAGTGAACACCCATTGGGTTAACTTTACCTTTGATGGAAATGTCCCCAAAACTCTAATACAGTTTTACTTCAGACTGCTTTCAGCTAATTTTAACTACTTTATACTGTTTGGTAATTTACTCTATAGCAACACATCATATTTTAGGAACTCATGTATGTTTTGTGTGTAAGGTAGTAGTAGAGTATAAAATAAAATATTTACCTCTGCATTGTAGTAGGATCGTGTAAATACACATACATTTGTACTTAAAAATACTTACTTACTTAAAAAAAATGTATTTAAAGATATAATATGTAACATTACCACATTACAATGTCTAAAAACGACTAGAAATCCATAATTTTTCTCAAGGTAACTGTGTGTTTCATTTGGCCGCCTCTTGCTTTAACTTCAGGGGAACCATTAAATGATACATCAGAGAGTGAGGAAGGGAGTCGGCGAATGAGACTAAACATAACGTGAATAAAACCTTAATACACTACCTCGTCTGTGAACAAGCCTCTCTGCCTGAGTCACGTCACATAGATTTTCATCAGCAATGGTGGTTGTTTAAAAATGAAGGAAACAACTCCCATGATCTCACACTACTTAACAATGTCATCAAACTATGTCTTTTGTTTTAATTGTTTTGACTGAGAGACCCCTACAACGGCAGAAATGATATACTGTATGTTTAATGACATTGCAGCACTGCATTTTGAAAATCACAGAAGCAAAGATATTAAGGTAAAGTGAATTTTTCCAGCCTAGTAGATTTAAAGGATAATTTTGGTTAGATAAGAACTATAAATCGACATTATTAGATTATAATATATAAACACAACACAACAGAGTAATTTAAGTAAAAGATGTCATGCTACAATATAGCTGTAGTAAAAGTGAAAGTCACTGATACAAACAGTAATTGAATAAAACTCTTGAAGTATGCTGTACAAAATGTACTAAAGTATCAAAGTAATTTTCTGGCAAAAAATGTACTCAAGTATTAAGAGTACAAGTAAAAGCAAATCATACATATATTTACATGCGTGTAATAGTATGGGTCGATTATCAGCCAAGATGATTATGAGATCCAATATAATCCAAACAAATCCAATCTATTCTTAACTGATGGCAAGTAAAATAGATTATTTTATAAATGCAGTACTTTGACTCTTAAGCAACATGTAATCTGATAAGTAACTAGTAACTAAAGTTAGCAAATAAATGTACTGAATAAAAACTATTTTACTTGCCACCCAAAATGTGGTGTAGTAGAAGTATAAAGTAGCAGAAATGGAAATAATCAAGTAAAGTAGCCCACAAATACCTCAAAATACAGTACTTGAGTAACTGCACTTAGTAACATTCCATCACTGCTTTTACAAATGTCTATCATGACCCAATCTACACCCCAGATTATCACCTGTTGCTGTTGATAACTGACACATCAGTTTGAATTATACATTTGTTCTGTGCATGTTCACGAGGCTTTCCTCCCACAGTCTAAACACATGCAAATCAGGGGGATTAATGACTCTAAATTACCCATAGGGCCAAGTATGACTTATTATGTGAATGTGTGATTGCTCTGTGATAAACTAGCAGCCTGTCCAGGTTGTTTTCCTGCTTTTATATCCAGTATATGCTGTGACAGACTCCTCGGGCTCCTGAATAAGAATGAGAAGTTGAAGACAATGAATGAATTTTGTGCAATTAGTTTCCCATTAACGCAGTAGCAGAATAAAAAACAGCATCCCTATTGACACAAATTAGTGAGAAGCTAATATTAGTACAACACAAGTCTTTGAGCCTTCACTTTAAAAACATTCTTTTAGCAGAAAGGTACATTCAAACGCAAAAGATGTCATCAGAATGATCCTATACCTTCAAAAAACAACACTATAACTATATTATAATAACTAATAATTAAGAACATTTTCTAGTTTACCAAGATGTAAAACATATCTTTTGCTGCTGGATATTCTGCCTACTTTGTCATTTTAGCTCACTTTATAATTAATCGACAAAAAACCCTTCAAGGGACCATTTGACCACTTACCGTCTGCGTAATCCAAAATCAATTTATGACCAATTTATTAACATTTACAACTCCAGACCTGATAATAGTGGACATTTAGCTGCAGACATCTGGTGAGGAGACTTATTCCCTTTCCAAGCAACTATCAAATCTGCAGAAGTGGATCTACAGCATGTGTATGGCAAAAGGTGAGTACGAGATTAAAAAGAAATCACGCTGAGCGTCCAGTCTTGTGTCTTTTTCTTGGGAACCCAGCTATGCAGAGGATTAGTTGGTGCTGTTTGGCAATATAAGAAAGAGAATTATAATCAATGTGCTTTAATTAAATCTTGTTTACTCACAGCCATGAGCATGATTAATCGATATTATGTTTCAAAGGCGATGCAGCGTGTTTTTTTCCATTGGATATGACAGCTAAAGTTTACCTCTGAGTAATTTAGATTGACTACCTCTCATAAATGCCAGACACAGCGGGACTGAAGTAGGATTGGCAGCCCTTTAGAATTCCTTTTTTTTTTATTTCCCAGTACTGCGCCGACATGCAGAGCACATATGCTACCAAACTGCTTTTGCAACGAAACAAATCTTAAGAACCCTTCAACCTGCACACAAACATTCCCTCTTTTTGAATGAATCAAGCCGCGGTGGAAACAGCACAATAGTCCCATAATCTTACAGCCTTTAAAAAGCTAATGTGAGCACGCTCTCCCGTATGCAATAAGCCACTTTGTTTGTTGAAAACTCGCCAAGTGGCAAAAAAGCAGCTGCTATCTCTGCAGTCTCAAGGGGCTAGTTAATTTTAGAAAGATAATCTCCTGCAATATGCTGAGGGATTAAGACGTTAAAAGTCCCAGCATGGGAAGACGATAAGGCTGTATAGTCGAGCACTGCATGAAGCAGTCAGTGCATTTAAGGAATACAGAAGTATGTTACTTATCATGTTAATCAGTATGCAGATCAGGAAAAACAAACACCAGTTGTTCTATGACATCTCTGTGTAATTTGCCACTACCCCTCTGTCTGTGAGCCACAAATGATGATCATGATGACGGCAGTTCATCTTACGCTATTAGCATTGTCTCCCCAGGCTGTATTGCAGTACTTTCTCCAGAGATTACCTGCAGGAGAGGGATGCCACACTGAAGCAGGGGAAGTGCTGTCTCTGGCTTAATCAATGTCATTTGCATATGCAGGATAAAACTAATCCTCATCAGAGGGAGGTTCTCCACCTGAGGCCCTTTCTTGTCCTTTCCAAGCAATCCCTCTCTTATTAAATGATCCCTTGACAATACTCACCTTGCCAAGAGAGAACAAAGCACACTATCACACTGTGTGCAGAGGGAGGGAATTCTACAGGGATGTTTGGACTCAATATGAAAGTGTGATGTGATGCAGAGTATTGAAAAGCGGGCGAGGCTCAGCTGAATGCTAGAGAAGTGCAGAGAGCAGACCTGCTATGACGCTGTTTGGGTCTGGAAGTCGACCAAACAGCAAGTTCCAGGTGAATAACAATGTGTGGATTTGCAGGAATCAGGTTCAAAGTCTGCCGGAGCACAGCGAGCTTGGCCTGGCCACCCGCTTGCTTCTTGGGCTGCTGCCAAGGTTTTTAAACACCCAGCCAGGGGTAACAGTTGGGGTTCCCCATCCTGTTTCTCTGCTGTGCTTAAAGGCAGCACAGAACACAGAGGGCAGAAAAATACAACTAATGTACCTGAAGCAACCTGAGGATGGAGGAGCCATTCCTCTGTTGGAGGGATTTGTGTCACATTAGACGGATGCAGAGCAGAAAAGAACTGGCTTTCAGACGATCCCTTAAGGCTGTGTTCTGTGGAGACAACCTCTTCCCTCTCGCGAGCCCCCTCCTGTATAAGAGATAAGCAAATTTACACCTGCAGACTAATGTGACGTTTTCTTAATGCAGGAGCTGCTTAAGTCGAGGCGTCATAGGTGGGCAAGGCTGATAAGAAGACTGCCGGGATTGGAGGGACTGGAAAAACCGGCATGAAAAGAAAATGACAGAAATCGGCAAGAGTGGGGATTTCTCCCACCCTGTCATTTTCAAACAGCTCTTATGCAAAGAGCCACCAACAGGGTGAGATTCTAGCAGTGGTGACCCGCCAGCACTAGACTGGTGCTCCTCTTCATGCTTATTTCTTTATGTTAATGTATACCTCAGGGTGCTGTTTGGCTGTCTTTCCTGGCCAAGGCTCATAAGAATCTCACCCAGTTTATAGGCTATCAAATGGATTACAGACTCATTATCAACAGTGCTGTGTGGCTATAGAGGCCTGACGTTTACACCGCATTTCTACTGTGTCAGCCACAACACCAAATTCCATGGCAGGAGAGTGTCGAGGTGTGTGTTTTTTTGTGTGTATGCCAGCTTGCGAGTGTGTGCAAAACACAGTGTAGAGAGAAAAGTGGCTGTGCTAAAGGCATCACTGATCCGGTTTTACACGGTGTCTCGTTTCTGAAGTTGGAGCAAAGTGATTGGCCATTGGAGTTTACCGACAGACTTAAACTTCATGACCATGGCAGGGAATTACCCCCGAATACATAGCAGCAGTATATTCACCAGTATATAAAAATAAACAGCCATAACTACTCTGTCTTTCTGCTCTATTTTTCTTTTTACTGCCCTGACTGCAGTGTTGCACTACACCCGGATATCCTCGTGGCTGCAGAGTGCTGCGGTGTGGCATGTTGGTGTGATGTAATGCTATGCGAAGCTCTCTGAAGGTCTAGGCTCAGCGACGCCATGCATGAGACAGTTTAACATCACTAGCCATCATGAATTTACCTGCAAAGGTGACGCGAGAAGAAACTAGTGTTATTCTGCTTGGAAATGACAGCATTGGCCAGAGTCTCTCTAAATCAGATTGATGATCCATTTTCCCTGCCCCGGGGCCACAGTAATGTAAGGGCCTGGGATCCACCGAGGCTGCACAGAGACAGATGGGACCTTGTCTGCAATGACCTTGCTGAGCTAATATTTCTCCCAGGCCTTGTCTGTTGCCTCATCATTAAAGGTGCCATGGCTATTAACATTGGGGGAATACTTCAAAGACACTGTTTACTTGGACAGGACCCAATCCAGGGTGAAGAAAAATCACAGCAGAGGAGTTAACAAGGCAAAGAGTGATTGTTTGGAAAATTGGGAGAATGTCACACGTGCAATGTGTTTCAGAGGTGCAGTCTTTGAAAGTCATGCAGTGTTGTGCATGTTCTCTACAAGAAACTAAACAAACTGCCACAAAGATGTGCATGATGCAGTTCTCATGTATATTATAATTGATAATACAGCCGAAACATCTTGTCGATCAACAAAAAAATTAATTGGCAAATATTTTGACAATCATATCAATTTTTTATTTTTTTTTAAGCAAAAATGCCAGCCTCTAAAATGTGATAATATGTATTTGTATATTTTATATTTTTGTTTTTTTTCAATTGTTGGACTGTCTGATAAAACAAGCAATATGAACAAGTCACCTTGGAATTTATAAAGATAAAACCAGAGCTTGAGACTGAGGCCGTCCCGTCGTCCTGGGGATTGTAAAGATTGTTTGGGACAAAGATTTTCCCCAGGATGCCTCCAGGACAAACAACGATTCTTTTATGTAAGTATATATGCGTGTATAACTGTCACTAAGCAAAGGACATACCAAACTGCTCCGACTGCTATGGAGCGCGTCTTGTCATGCCGTTACCATGGTTACTATGGTAATACTATATTCAATGGCTCGCTAAACAGCAAGAAAACTATAAAAAAATATGAAGCCCTAAAATATGGAAGGATACAGAAAACTCACTATAGCTATGGAACACACCTAATTCTTTCCATGATAATCTGCCATGTTTCACCACCATGTTTATACTGTAGTTCAGAACGCACAAACCAACGCTGATTCTAGAGAGGGCCTTGAGGGTTTTCTGCATTTTTAGCAGCCAGTGTAAGGGAGGGTGAGGTGAGGGGTGTTCAGTTGGTTGCAATCTGCAACCACACTGCTAAATGTCACTCAATTCTACACTCTGGACCTTTAAGTGACATGACAGAAAGTACACAGTAAGTTTAGGATATGGCCACTGGGGGGGCGTCAAAGTCCAAAAGTTTGGAATTATAAACACAGACGCTTTCAGGTTCTGTAGCTGGTTTCACAAACATATTTTAGACTGATTCGTAGAGCTAGCTAGACCAGATTTAATTTAGCTTTTATTATACTTCAAATTAGAAACTTACGACAACAAAAACAGACTTCTTTTAGACCCTAAAAAGTTCACCACCCTGCCATGTTGCCATGGTAACAACCAGTGACACCTGCTAACCAACGTTTCCATGGTAACACTCACTTGACACCTGCTGACCAGTGGCACTAAATAACCAAAAGAGAGGAAGAAAACATGGCTCATAATTTGTGGTTTGCTTCTGATGTTGTGGACCCTTCTCATTACTCGGGCGGGTAAGAGTTCATTAAGAGTGGAGTGAGCTGTTGGAAATATGCAGAAGTGACACTCTTCAGTTGTTTTTAGTTTGGGAACTATCTTGAATCTGGCTGATGAGTTAGCAGAAGTACTGGGCTCTGCCACATTAAGAAGCCACAGCATCTCGGTTCTGCTACACATCTCTGTGGAGATTTTATGCTGCTGGATGTTTTTTTGCATGTCACACTCGCACTGAATTTTACCTGTAAAATATTCTCTTCCAGAAGGGAAACATTTTCTGCTGGAGTGAACAGAGCTGAGCAATATGATGCGGTTTTTCAGTTTGGAAAAACTCTTAATTTATTCAGATTTCATATTAATCCCACTTAGAGTGTAACTCCGCATATTTGACACATGAAAGTGTGTTTACAGGTCTTGAGGAGTACTACTGCATATGTGAAAAAACTTGCATAAAGCTTTTTGTGGCTCCAGAAGAAGCTTGATGTAATCTGGTAAATTGCCTCCAGTGCGCAGATGGGTAATGTGGGCTGTTTTGAAAAGCAGTGCTCTCTTATAACACTGCTGGACTCATGGGCAGCTTAAAAACACAATCACAATCAATAAATCAGAACCAGAGATATCTCTATTTATATTCCGTGCATTATTATTCCTTCTCAAAGCCTGGCGCCTACATTACCCAAAATGCTGCGCCACTAAATGACATCACTGGAGGTAATTTATCAGATTACATACAGCTTCCACAACAGGCTTATTACTACTTTTTTAACACATGCAGTGGTGCTCCCCAAGACCTGTAAACACACTTACTGTGTAAAATTGGTGGAGCTTACCTTTGAGATAGTGAACATCCCTCTCATGGCTGCATGTTAGCTACATGTTCAACACGTAAGTTTGTTTTATCAAGATATCTTTATTGGTACGTCATTGTTTAGCTGCTTTGTGGGATTTTAAACCTCAGAAAAAATACACTGACATTAGGAATGGATTGCAATGTCGAAGTCAGATCAGGAAATATGGTCTAGGAAGCAATCCAGCAGGTCACGGTTACTCACAGCCAGCCAGTAAGAGAGAGATAAGGAAATAATCAAAACAGAGAGGCAAGGGCCAACTTCAGCCAGACTGCACTGACAGATGGGCTCCCACTTTTATTCTTTAGTGCCCCTCTTCTCTTATTTTATCCAAACCAACCAACGCTCTTTCTGTTGATATGCCCTGGCTTATGGAGGCTATTTAGTCTTTTATAACCTTTCAGCTATTTTAGCACTTAGCATACAAAAAGCAAAAGAGCACCCTGCAAGGCCAAATTCCCTTATCTCTAGTTTCTTTATCTCTCATTAGCTTTGGCCTGTGATAAGTGTTGGTGCTTTGTGCGGGGGCTGGGGGGTGATAATCTATTGAAATATGGTTTCATTTCGGATAGACTTTATCAGCAAAGCAATTTAAATTTTGATAATGAAGAACACTGTAAATCCCCCGAGTGCCCTTGTACCGCAGCGTTCACATAGCACAACAGCGCACAGCGGGTGGTAATCATTGTGTAATCACTCAAACAACAATGCACATCCAAGCCCCGAGCCCACAGCCACTCCCAAGGCAGACCAGCCCCTGATATTTGCCGGGCTTATGATTTGTTCTGGGATCAAACAATAAGTAAAGCCTCCTCTTGGCCTTGTAGCCAGATTGAATTGCAAAAACATGTTGCACCTGATGCAGCTAGAGCCGGTAAGAGAGCAGCAACGCTGTCTGCATTCACTATCTGATGGTTGCAACCTTATTGAAAATCTGATAATGATATTTGGTGAGCTTAATGGTTGCCCTCTGCAGGCTACAATCAGTCTCACTCAATCCTGTTTTCTTACCCCCCCTCCACCCCCCTTCTCTTTTTCATCTTCTGCTTCACTTTCACAGCATGCGGCTGATAGACAGAGGCATGATATACGGCCGCCTCGCTCCGTTTTAGAACCGGCGGCACCACATCATTTTTCCTTTGCATTTTGTTTTCAAGTAGAATTAGTGTCTGCATTAGTGAATAATCAATGAGAAGCACTGCAGGTGCCTGTCCGCTTGTTGTGTTTATTCAATGGCTCCATTATCTGCAGCACAACAGCAAGTCTGGCACGGGTAGGGAGTCAGTGTCCCACTCAAGGACACGCTCAGAAAATGTTACACAAGCTCCAACCTGGACTTCATTATTAAAGGAAAGTCTTCTTCTCTCATTATACCCCCTGCTCATTTATAGGAAACGTAGGATGCCAATACATGCTATATGTTCAAAGCTCCCCTCTAACATGAAGGTGTAATGACCCAATTTGCCCACAGGGAACATTAAAGTTTCATCTAATGTGTTCTAATGGAGTCATGCAGACTTTACTAAAGGACAGAGTGCTACATCTAAAGCCATATCTGCTATCTGCTGTTGTGGCCTGACTTTAACGGGAGACATTTTATTAGGTGTTCTTCCAGGAGCGCGAACGATACATCACTTCCGCTGAAATAGCTGCAGGCTTTCGAGCCACATTGGCATTTTCATTGTAACACATTTGCAATAATTAACAGAGCTAACTTTTTCATTGTGATTAATAATGGAGTTGAAGATAGCATTATTGAGCCACACATTAGATTGCACTCATTAAACTGACTTTCCCGAACGCACCAACTCAGACTACTAAGCAGGACGGTGGAAGGTCAGTGTGATCGTTATATAATTTAGCTCGAGAACAATTATGAAATAGCCTTATAAGGGTGGTTTCTAATGAGCGGTGTTAGAGTGACACCTCCTTCTCTGGGGAGTTAATCTATCTAATTGTCATAATGTGAAGATCCATTTCACTGCTTTAATTGAATCCAAACATGTAACTTAACCTGTTTTCATATTCATAATTCAATCCTGCTGAGGGTACAATTTTGTAATGATTATTTAGATTTTTATTGTATTTTATACTTCTAGTCTGCTACAATTCAGAGGGATATATTGTACTTTTTACTCCACTGCAGCTGTCAGCTGTAGTTAAAGGAATAGTTCACTCAAAAAATAGAAAATTCAGTCATTATCTACTCACCCCGATGCAGATGGAAAATAAGATAAAAGGTCATAGTCCACAAGTCTCCAGAAGCCCTGAGATCCCACATTTATTTGAAAAGATTTCATTAACACCCTTTGTAAAGCCAAAATCTTCACTGTAGCCGCTAAGCTAAAAGTGTTAGCGTGAACCCTGTCTAAAGTGGATGCACAAACTCTACCATGCGTCGTGGGTGTAAATAATGTCTTTTCAAATCAGTTTGGGATCTCTGGGCTTCTGGAGATTTGGATTATGCTGGATAAGCTGTATGGAGCCATTTAATGCTTTTGGGAAACTTTAATAGTTTCTTTCCAAAGTGTGTGTGAGATACGACACACTGCTAAAGAATACACCAGTGGCAGGGTATAGTTGGGAAAGTTTCTAGCCCTGTCTCCTGGAAATACATCTGAAGGAAACTTAATGCCAACCGAATTACGTTTTCTATTGATATAATGAGGAAATGTTGTTAAATAACAAACGTGTCGAGTATCTATACTGTTGATACTGAACAAGTCAGTAAAATGTTCATCTACAATGTATTTTATTTTGTACCACGTAAAAATAGGCAATCTTGCAATAAGGTGTCCACTTGCAGGGATGACAGCATTATTCAGGTTTTTTTAACAGTTACGTTAATTCCTTCATTAAGGTTATCAAAAGATAATGGTCTGTTTTAATACAGAAAAAAACTCAACTGTGACTTTAGATGGAAGATTTTTTATCAACATTTACCCACAATCACAACCTTAACTCTAAGTGCTTTTGCTGGCCTTGACGCAAACCCTTGGATTCTGATGTGACAGTCCTGCACTTTGTATGCCTGCCATCCACTCTGAGTCATTGAGACTTCAGCCCAGTACATTTAGAGTGTTTCATTCACTCAAAGAAACATCTCTGAACATAATTAAGGCAGATGTCGTCACCGCAACGTTATTATGAAAACAATTTAGTAATATACAAACATACAAATGTAATTTCCAGGGGAGGGGGGTCACACTTTTTAGAGCTCTACATATCAGCTGTTCCACCAAAGAGAGATTTTCTCTTGAATCTTCTCAGATGTTTTGATTTAAATATATTTATCAAATATCTAAAAAAAAATAAAATGGAAATAAACGTGTATTAAATAAAATATAATATGACATAAAAAAGAAAAAAAATCAAAACAATAAAATGTGTATAGTAGGACTTGTTTTTCTCCTCTCTCTCCACTAATCATCTCGTGCCCCTCTTGTTTTTCTGACCGGGCCCTGACTCCAAGGTTGGAAACCACTGGATCAAACTGTATATTAAATATTAAAAATGTTTTTAAATATTAAAATGCTACTTGTATAAACCAGGGAGTTTCAAACAGACTGTTTGCCTCCCCTCAATCAAAGCTTGAATAAAGGCATGCCGCCACCCCCCCCCCGGGTTTACTTACCTAGTTTCAGTCAAATCCTGGAATGCTTCATTCATGATCATTATTATGTTAGTTGATCCCACAGATACTCAACAACTGAGTCAAGAAGGCTTATATTGCGGTTTGACGTAATGTAAAACCACAACAAATACATTGAAAAAGGTCTGACCAGGGGCATTATTAGTTTATAATTTCTGACTATGTCTGAACTATCTCGTCAACCAAATCATACGAATTTAGGCCTTTCTGAGTGATTTCCTTTTGCCAACTAATATAATAACTAATGTAATATTTTTTCACTTCCATTCACTGAACCTTCACTGAAACTGCTTGGAGTCCCCCCTGGGGAGGCCCACCTCCCACTGTGAAAACCTCTGGTATAACCAATCTAATAATTTGATATATAATTCAATATCAGCTAGAGAGCGCATTTTATGCATAATGAGTACATTTACTTTTACCTAAGTATTTTATGCTGATAATACTTTTACTTACAGTTGAAGCAGACAACTTCCATGCCCTTAGTGTTTCAAAGTGGTATTATTGTTGGTGATGCTGTTGCAAAGACAACTGGATAGTTTCCTTTTTCCTCAGAGCAACAATTACCAACAACACAGGACAAAACACAAGTTTATTCATTCTTTTAGTCTCTAATGGAGACATGATTTTGTGCCTGGTGGCAGACAAAATTGCATAGTGAAAACAAGGTTTATAGAGAACCAATCTAAATGCCAATGGTGTGACTATTCATGATACATTAAAGCACTTGTCTATTTTCAGGTTAGGTAGGATTTTGAATGCATTGCCTGTAGTCGTACTGGAGTATTTTTATATTGCTATATTGCCACTTTGTCTTCTAAAGGATATGAGTGTCCCTTCCATCCCTGGGGCTAAAAACTGACAGATTTACATAAGGTGCTCCTTTCTAGACATCCTTTTAGAAAAGAAGCTGCTTATTTCCATGCGTGGAGCTCAAAATGGAATTGAAAAATATATTTTGAAGGCTTGGCTACAAATTTAGCCCAAATACAGTATTTCCTCTTCTGTGCAGGCAAATGCCTTTGAAGCTGGGGGCAAAGTTGGGAATGGTTCCAGAAGACCAACTCTCCATTTTGCTAGCTTCAGCACTCAATAGCTCCATGATTAAAGCCAGTCTATTTTATTGATTGAAAAGGAAGGAGAGAAAACCCAGAACCTTTCTACTCTTCAGCCTTCGCTTCACCATCTGTAAAAGTGGTGGAAAAGCCTCCCTTGACCATGTCCAGGCAATTAGGGTGGAGCGGGCCTCTCCTGTTGCACTCAGTGAGTCTGGCCATGCTCTGTTACTTCATCTCATCAGCTGGGAAAGTATTTGTGCTTGTAGCTCCAGAGAAGGCGGCCACGAGTTAAATTGAGTTACCTGTTCAGAGATGGTTTCATTTTCCACGGATGGCCCCGGAGATCCTTGATGGAACTGCTAACTGCTCATCACCCTTCATGTCCCCGAGTGTCTGTCTGAGCGGAGAGAAGCGACACGCCAGCGTCAGCGTCGTGGCTCAGGTGGCGAAGACAGCTGGCTGCAGGATCCATCACACTATCTCAACTGCGGAGTGCAACGAGATAAACCTGCGCCTCAGAAGACATTGCTGTTTTCATTTCACACCTTTGGGAGAAGATGTTCTGTTTTTCTGCTTTCATTTATTTTTATATACACGCATAAATCATAAAAACAATGGCTACCTTGTCTTGTATTTGCTGAATCTCAACTTCACTCATTCTTTACCTAGGAGCACAGCAGAGCGACTGTCTGCATTCAATGCCATGCATGAGCACACGCGCACATGCAATCATGCATTTCAGATGATATATGGGCGATTGATTCCCAGAGTAATAAGATAATGATTAATTTTAGGGCTGTGATTTATATGAAATCCCTATATTATGTGCATTAATCCTTATTGATTAGGACATAATGGATTTCCACAGATATGTCAATCTACCATAAGTGATCTAAAGGGAGAAGAGGCTAGAGGATTGGCTGATGTCCTGTCTGTCTCTGTTGATAACCACAGGGCAGGAGATGAAAGGCGCAGAGGAGAGGTGTAAAAAAGTGATGTGGGAAGATAAGAATTGAGAGGATAAACCAGAGGAGAGGAGTAGAGGATGAGAGGAGAGTGAATAAAAAGCAAAGGAAGGGAGCAAGAGGAAGGTTTTTAGTGGGTGAGCAAATGGGAGAGAGAGGAGATATGAGAGCAGATGAGAGAAACAAGAGATGACAAAAAAAGGGGAAAAGAAGGAGATGAGAGAACAACAGATAAAAGACCAGACAGCCTGCCACCCCACAGTCACGTCACACAATTTACTATGTTCTGGCCCATAATGTTTTATAGCACAATCACTGATAGCACAGTAGTCAGTAGTGATCTCATTTCACAACCCATATCCTTCAGTAATGTGAACACAAAGGGAGAAGCAGAGCCATTAGCTGCGTCCAGTACTCATCCACTGCTACTCATGCATAATTGGCTTCCATGGAAGGAAGCAAGAAAGGGTAAACAGCAAGCAATCATATTAACTCCTGTGAGTCCTAATTGAAATCCGTTAACAATCAGCACAGATGATAGAGGTTGAGGAGACGTGGGGATGTTCATACCCCGAGCCCTCTTTCCTGCACGCTGCTCGCTATTGACACACGTTAAGGCGTGGGTTCGCATTATAATCAAGAGTTATGCTTGATTCCTGTGCTCATGGGTAGCGGAAGCACAGCTGCTAAACGCGTGCACGTGTCAGGCTGAGATTTTTAACTCTGTCGGAGATTTAGTTCAAATTAAAATCAGTTCTGGTGTCTGCCCGACGTAAGCAGTGTGAATAAGGGCTGCACAAAATTAGAAAAAACAGACACTGTGATATTTTGTTTTCTGTGATATATAATGCAATATAAAAAAAACTACCACTAGATAACTCAAATAGCTCTATTTGGAAGGAATTAATCATTGTAGAATGGCTGTGTGTGAATTTGTAGGTGAGTGCATTTTATCAAACAACCAACGCAGGCCCTGTATCAACTGTGGTTTGCTTTTGTATCAAACAGCGAAAAAAATTGTAGTATAATATGTATGAGTTAATTTGCCTTTCTTGAACATTGCACGTCCTGCGATGCAACTATCGCGCATGTGCACGTTGCGATGTCAGATCAGATCAAAATGGAAAATATCCAGGATTATCAATGTTATTATGAATGCAATCAATGAAAAAGAAATCAAGGAATTAATCTGAAAGGAATAGTCCGATATTTCGGGGACTACTTTCATTCACCTTCTTGCGAATAGTTAGATGAGAAGGTCGATAACAGCCTCATATCTTTCTGTTATATACGAAGCCACAATTAAATTTACTATCCATGGCTCAACTGAAGCATTTTATAAACATTGGCAGCCTCTCATCTCGCACATCAAGCAAAGCAATCTATCCCACTGGATTAGAGTGAAGTAAAACTGAATGTAGATGATTGTGGGCTTCTTCGCAAGCATGTGCATAAAGATTGGTTGTGGGTATGTAGGTATAATAAGCGTATGTAAGAGTGGACAAATGTGTGCAGATGTTAAAATGTGCATGAAAACGTGAATATGTAACAATGTATTGTTGTTTGTACATTTTGTTGAATAAAATTTGGCTATAAAAAAATAAATATAAGGCTGTACAGCCAGCAGCTGGTTAGCTTAGCTTAGCATAAAGACGGGAATTAGGGGTAAACAGCTAGCCTGACTCTGTGTAAAGGTAAAGAAATGTACCTACTAACACCCATATAGCTCACTAATTAATGTTTTGTATTATGGCTGCACAATGAATCTCATCTGTGCAATAGCCGAATCGTTAGAAGCTGCAATTATTTGATAAAGGTGAAATGGTTGACACAACAGCATTATAATTAAGTACTGTAGTGCTGATGTCCCGTGCCAACAAATGTTGTTTGTATATTTCAAAGATGTATGTGTGTATTATACTGTATATGTATATACATTGCAGTACAAAAATGTAGGATTGAGGTGATTTACATAGGTTGTCCAGCAGAGAGCACTGACATGTACATTTAAGTTTTTTAGTCGCAATAAAAGTAAAGATACTTTGATAATGTTATGTGTTGATGTTTAAAAACCCCTTCAGTCAGAAATATGTTTTTCCTACAGTTCCTACAGTTGAATGTTGGTGCTGCACTGTGTAGAAGGATGCATGTGTGCAGAGCTGGACACTAGAAGGCTGTTTTCACATTCATTGCGGATACATTTTTTTTTGTGTTCACTGAAAATCTGATTTTAGGAGGCGGCCCAAAAAGCATATATTGTGACATCACAAATAGTTTAGAGCCTAATCCTGGCCCAATATTCAGCAATCACAAGTGTGATGTGGAAACTTGAAGCCTCCAGTGCACATATGCTGAGAATGTACTTCACAGTTTTTAATGAGGGTGAAGGAATAGCTGCTATTATAAAGGATTGTAGTGTGGTAATTATCCTTTTTTCTTTTTTTTCTTTTTTTTTTTAAACTATGCCAGACACACATTAGAGAATTTTAATGTATGCCTTAATTTATGTGTGGAAAGGATCTTTTAAAAACACAGATTTTATTTTCAGGTATATGTCCAAGAATGCTGAACTACTCCTTAACGATTGTTTAGTGAGAAAATCCTTCAGTTCTGACTATGCAATTATTATTATTTGTCTGGTATGTTTAATGTTTGCTTTTTCTCCATTATCATTAATTCATTTTATCTGCATGACATTATTTTTTTTAATTGTATTTTTCATTAATTTATGCAACACTAGTAATAGTGAGGAAAAGCGAGAGTGCATTGGATGCTTCACTATTCCAGTTGAGTCTTAAACCACTAGATGGTGTTCTTGTCTCTTCACACAGTACACAACATCCACCAGATGGATTGAGTGTAGAAACCCTGGAGAAAATAGACCCATATTTTCTACATGTCAACATATAACGCTGCTATCACACCAGGTTTGTCGGGATTTTGCATAAGACATTCTTAAATAATGCACCGCAATCGCTATGACTACAGAGCATATGGAGCAGCTGAGCAGCTCCTCGTGACAAGCAAACAGTCTTGCACTGTCTGAAGCTCCTTTTCAACAGGGAGCTCATCTAGACTGCAAATGCACCCAGGGAGAGAAAGGAAATAAAACTCAATCCTCCGAATCTTTATCCAGGCACTGACTCATTCATATTTGGGAGTCTGGCTGTCAGCCAGGCTAACAAAACGCTGTTGAAAGGCAGAATAAATACTGAACAAGGGTGTGTATGTTCAGGTTCAAGGGTTCATAATTGGCAGGAAACCCTTCAGCTACACAGTTTACAGAGTTGCTTTTGGATATTTCAGTCCATTAATGTGGCACTCAGCCTTGTTCTTGTGTCTCCTTCTGCCCTGCCACTTTGTCAAGTATTCATTCAGTTATTAACATTAGAGCCCAACCGAGACAGGATACTTTACAGTTTGACAATTAACTTTATTGTCTAAAATTATATCAGCGCACTGAAACTATAAATTTCACCTGGAATTTAATAATCATAGAGTTAATTACAAAGAAAGGTTTTCATATCGGAAAACATATATGTCCAATATGTGCCGATATATCGCTCGGGCGCTAATTAACAGTTTTTGACATTGTTTATTTATCCATCTTCAGTTTTAATTTATCATTCAAATTACATTAAAGCATGTTTTTAAATTCCTGGTGAAGTTTATTGTTTCAGTGTACTGATGTCCTTTCAGGCAATATTGTTAAACTGCAAAAATATCCTATCTTGTGTTTGATAATCCCATTTAAGGGATCATTGACAAAAATGTGTGCATATCGGCAAATATATTGATATCTAAAATTTTTACTCCCTCATATCAGTATCGACATCAGCCCCCAGTATTGGTCGGGGTCTAATGCAGATACCAATATATCTGTGATAGGCCAATATAGGCCAATAACATCAGCCAACCGATTTCTTGGTCCAGTGCTAATTGACATAGAGTTTGACATTGTTTGTTTACCCATTTTTAGTTTCAAATTATCTTTCAAATCACATTAAAGTGTGTTATTAGAAGAATATATAAAGCAGCTAGTTGGTATTTACAGTAGAAGGGCCTGACTGATATCAGTTGGCCGTTATTGTCAACTGATGTTGGCCTGTTACAGATATATCAGTATCGCTGTATTTGCTGCCCGATGTGTGGCGATATGAAAAGCTTATTTTCAGAGATTATAATGCAGAAAAATATGCTTGGGAATGATTTATAATCATTAGACTATAGTTTATAGTCTTAGTTTACTGTTTCAGTGCACTGATGTAATTTTATACAATAAAATATATTGTTGAACTGTAAAATATCCCGCCCTTTGTTAAATATCTTTGTCGTAAGTGTTTGATAGCCACAACTGAGACCATCGCCAATAATGTGTGTATACAGGTCGATATATCAATACCTAAATCTTTTACTTCCAAATATTGGTATTGGCCCCAAAAATCGGTCAGGCCCTTTTTTTTAGTTATTTTGTTCTTCATGAGCCACAAATTATTTTTACTGTCAGTATAGAGGAAAAATAATAATAGAAGCCTTAAAAGCATGCCTGCATTTTTAAATTCCAAGGCTTTAATGTTCAACAAAAATATTCCTCTTGCATCTAAGACTGTAAAGCTTTATATTATTGACTCTTAGAGAGCTGCACTGCTTCTCAAGGGCAAGATAAGAGCAGACATTTCCCTGTGCTGTTGTGTCTTTCCTTTTTTTCCCCTTCTCTTCTGCAGCAGATGGTAGAGAGAAAATCACTTTCTGCTGGGGGCAGGATGCAGCAGGGTCAGGGTTTAAGCTGCGAGGTCCATTCTGAACCTGGCTGATTTGACAGGACTACTTTGCATACACTGAGTCTAATCAAATATATGCAGAAGAAGAAGGCGGGATTTGCAAAGCAGCTTGATACAAAGATGCTGATTAGATTAGGGATTTTACAGAACAGCCAGCCCGAGCCACACAGTCCAGCCTGAAAACAGACACATGGACGGAAAAAAAGAGATTCACAGAATGTTTTCAGTGGAAAAAAGGAGAAAGAGACGAGGAAGGTGTTAATATTGACATTCCCAAGGACCTCATTCTGTTGAAACTACACAGATTATTACTGGACGATGAGAGGCAATCAGCAGGAAAGGCAAAAATAATTGTCTTTTTTGTCTTGTCTGGCAATTTAAGCACAAAAACTCAACTCTTGTTTACCTGTTCACGCTTTGATTGAATTGATCTCCGAGGACAATGACAAATGATTGCACTCGAAAATGACAGATCCTTTACAGGAGGAAAGTCAATACTTAAAATAATGAGGCAGTGAAATGTTCAAGTTGTGTCAACAGCAGCAAAATAAGTGCTGCCTGAGAAGAAGAACATGTCCGCCGCACGATTATACTGTAGCTAAAAACGTGCAGCCACTGACATCATGCTGGCACAATGATGCACCTTATTTAAATGCCTCATATGCTCATATTCTTCTGAGAGCACCAAACCATGAATCATTATCAGCTTATGCAGATGAACACTCTGCTTTATAAGTCTTATGTGATCCAATTACAATTGGGTACATACATGATCGGTGAACGAGCGGAGTGTTACATAATATCTTCAATCAATGAAACATGAATATTTAAAAAGCTAGCCGGATTAAGGTTTCCTTTACAGTAGGACAAAGTTCAATTTGCAGGAAAACAGACAAATTAGTTGGAGGCCATTTGAGCCATGATATAAACCACCTACACCTACAAGGAAGGCCTGTTTAGAATCCCTTTCTAACATATCTCAGATGCACATGTGTGGGCGTATATATTTCTTACATGTTCCAGCCAAGCTGATGACTAGCCTTGGGACAAGATTGTGTGTAATGCCACAATGCCAAAGACGGTGAAAGCGTGTTCATTTCAACACAAATACACCAAAATGTGTTTTCGTAGCCTTAATCCTACTTTTAAGCACTGAATATCATAAAGTGAAGCCTTACATTGCCCCCTCAGTTTCCTGCATCCATCTTCCCGTGGACATCTGCTCTCATCAGGGCACCTTTTGAGAAGTGGACCCCATCGAGAGAGCCTGAATCCACGGGGAATCGGCTATGTGCCTCTGCAGAGTGAGTGAGTGAGTGAGTGGGAGTCAGTCAAAGCCCCGAGCACTTACAGGGAGAGGGGGTGGAGGGTTGGGGCAAGCAGTGAGGAGGTGGCTGCTGGGAGGTAAAGCTAATTCACTGTGACAGAAATCAGAGCTGTCAGGACCACCATGACCAAGCAGCATGGACAGCATATATCCAGTCAAACCTCACAGCCAAGGGGAAGGAGGGATGTTGGGGGGGCTCAGAAAGAAAGGAGGGGATGTACTGATTAAGGCACTTAGAGATAGAGAGTGTGTGTCGATGCGTGTGTGTGTGTGTGTGTGTGTGTGTGTGTGTGTGTGTGTGTGTGTGTGTGTGTGTGTGTGTGTGTGTGTGTGTGTGTGTGTGTGTGTGCGGGGAAGGCAACGTCTATCCAGTGAAAACCACTGAAATAGAAACGACAAGGTAAGGAGGCTGCACAGGTAAGAAGAGAGCTTCACAGTCAGAAAGTCTGACAAAATACAGCAAGAGACGAAGAGGGATGGACGGGATTTGGGAAATTCAAGAGCCCACAAAAACAGGTGTATTTTTAGCGATAAGTAAAGCCACATTACAACAGATTTACACACAAACACACACAAAAAAGAAAAAATTACAGTAGCTAAATTTCAGTCTTCTAGGATTATTGGTGGAAGGTTACCGGATAACACATGTAATTTTCATGAGGAATGCTCCTAGGGTCTGCTAATCTGTTACTAAGCAAAACACAAAAAATTTAATGGAGCATAATAAGAACAGAATATTGCGAGAAAACTGATATCATTGAGAGTGGGAGAAAGGAAGAGAGAGCGGGAAGGGCAGCCACCGGCATCATTACTTAATGATGAGAGAGGGAGACACAAGGCTGGTCTCTAAATGACACAGAGTAGGAGGAGGGGATTGTGGGAGATTAAGTGAGCTCTGTGCTGTTTGCTATGCACTGCAAAGCACTGCAGGATGTTTGTTGAGCGGCACTCTCATTTGGGACCAGGAGAAAGACAGTAGGGGGACCTTAAACTTGGCTGAGAGGAAGGCAAAAAGCCATTGTTCCTCGAGAGCCTCGGGGATGAGGATCTGAGGAGAAGATAAGGATTAGACAGCGATGTTGGGTTTCATTGATGGGATACAACTTCGAAGAGGAAAAAAGCTCGTGAAAGTTGGAGACTCATGTTGTCGCTAAGCAGTTTACTTTGGATTTATGGTTCGAAAGTGTAGGTTTTTTTTAGGGGGGGATTTTTCAGGGAAGAATGGGATTAAATAAGTGAGCAAAATTGCTCACTTGTCTGGCAGTGGGATGAACTCTTCCCCCTTTTTACCCTCGAAATCATCCAGACTTTCAAGTCAGCAGCAGGAAATCAGTTTGAACTGATCCCTGACAATGTTCATCTGATTCTAACTGCGAAGAAACATCTTTTCAAGGTGAAGTATTTCCCTTCGTGTGTACGACTTTTAAACACTTAGCTCTCGTGATGTGTTTAAAAGTTTCCAATTTAGTGGACAATAGTTTAGTTTATTTAGTTTTACTTAGTCGATTAATTAATTAGACAACTATTTTCGTAATCAAATGAATAATTTTGCAGAAATTCCCATGTTCCAGCCGCTCACATGTGAATATTGTCTATTTTTAGTCCTCTTCTATAATAGTGAATTGAATACTAAAGCTGCAACTAACGCTTATTTTCATTATTGATTAATCTGACCATTATTTTTACATTGATTAATTGTTGAATTTAAAAAATGTCAAAAAATTGAAAAATGACATCTTCAAATTGCTTTTTTTGCCCAACCAACAGTCCAAAACCCAAAGACTCTTACTGTCATATAAGACAATGAAAAGCAGCAAATCCAGCAAATGGTTGACATTTTTTTCCTGAAAACGACTGAAACGATTCATTGATTATCAAAACAGTTTGCAGATAATAGGCTAATCAATGCAGCTTTACTGAATATCTTGTGGCTTGAAACAAAACATTTCAAGACGCCACCTTAGGCTTTGAGAAAATCATTAAAAATTTAAACATAATTTAAAATCATCATTAGTCAAAAAAAGAAATAGTGCCTGTATTATTTCTTTGTACACAGGAACATCTCTAAGTAGTCTGACTCGAGATTGTGAGAGTTCTCCGGGGCTAAAGGGATTTGTGGCCACTATATTTGAACCATTTTTCATCTTCTGCCATGGATACTGAGAGTTCGTGTATGGAATTAACCTTGTCGTCATAATATGCGTCTGTTGAAAGGCTCAAGGCAGCAGGTGGGTCGAAAAAGAATTGCTGTTTAATATATCATGCTGTTTCTCATTTGATTTTTATCTGACCAGGGGCAGCCAGAGGGATTAGAAACCTCGAAGAATCCGACTTCCAGAAACATGACCTGTGCACTGTATCAAGGCCCTCTCCTGCTGCTGTTGCTGTTTTCACTCCTCCACAGCTCTCAGGAGACCTGTCCATCCATGTGCCTCTGTGTATCTGACACAGTGAGCTGTAGCTCCAGCGGTCTGGCCAAGCTACCTAAATCCCTGCCTTCCTCCTCCGTTACCCTCGATGTCAGCCACAACCACATTACCTGGCTGGGTCCGGGCAGCTTCAAAAATATGCCGAGACTGGAAAACCTCCGATTGGCCCACAACCAGCTCACCTCACTGGGCCATGGGGTGTTTCGCAATGCCTCCGGCCTCAGGCTCCTCGATTTGTCCTCCAACAAGCTGCAGGTGGTCGAGCAACACTACTTCCAGGGGTTGTGGAGATTGGAGGAGCTCCTTCTCTACAATAACAAGATCACACAGGTGGAGGCTGGCACTCTGACCGGTCTGAGCAGCTTAAAAAAGGCCTACTTCAGCCTCAACCAGATCACACACTTCCCATTCTTCTCTATCCAAGACCATAGTCATCCTTTCCTGACCATGCTGGACCTCTCATCCAACCGAATGAGTCATCTTAAATGGGAGGACGTGAAAGCTTTGCCTGGATTGGTACAGCGGGGGCTCTACCTACACAACAACTCTCTAATCTGTGACTGCGACATGTACAGTGTGTTCTGGCACTGGGATCTGAGAGGTTATGACCCGCTGAAGGACTTCACCGATGAGCACACTTGCAGCATCCACGGGGACCCACGATCATCCATCCGGTTCCTGCGACAGAACCGCTATTTCCACAACTGCACCGTGGAAAAGGCCGTCTCGCAGCCGGTGACCGTGCTCCTCTCCAACGTGTTGGTTTCAGAGGGAGAGAGGGTGCGTCTGGACTGCCAAACGTCCCTGACGAGTACAGACCTCTCATTTACGTGGCTCTCCCCCAGCAAGGGGTACATCACCCAGACCAGCATAAATGACACGCTAATTAGCCTGTTTGCTAATGGTACCTTGGAGATCCAAGCAGTCAAGGTCAACGACTCAGGTCTGTACGTGTGCACAGCTCTGGATATTAAAAAGGGACTAAATGCAACTCGTGAGGTGAATGTGACGGTGCTGCCGCCTGCAGGAGAGTCGTTCAACACCGGCTACACAACGTTGCTGGGCTGCGCAGTGACTTTGGTCTGCATCCTCATTTACCTCTACATGACTCCATGTCGCTGCAGCTGCTGCAAACAGCCCAAACCTCCACTTATCCCCATTGCGACCTACGACCCCAGCACCCTAACTTCCGCTTTCTCCTCTTCCGTGAGAGACGAGTCCAAAATCCAAACTGACAAGCACGTAGCATTCCTGGAGCCAATGATTAGTGAAGATGAAGCAAAATGGACACCTGAACGTTTATCCTGAACATGTTTTTTCTCTATGAGGCAGAAACAATAGAACCTCTGGACAAAGCAAAACCTCTTTCTCAGGAATTAATCTTGAGATGCAATCAGAAGTGAGTGTCGATGTTGTAAAAACAAGAACATCATGTCTCTTTCCAAGACTGCCAGCTGCAGTTAAAAGGTCTCCTGAACAGAAAAAGCAATATCTCCTGATCCAGTTCCACTCCTCTCTTTCATCTTGCCTGGTAGTCGAAATGGAAGTTTCAACTTTGGTTTATTACCCTCAGCGTACTGACATTGCTAAATCACAGCAGAGCCATTATCAGGCCTGAGAATCAGCTAATAACTTCTCTGTGTATAGCACTGGGGGGAATATTTCTCACGGGATCAGGGAATGAATCTGGCTCACTTTTCACAGAAAGTGTTAAACACGGATTAAAAGCCCCAGAAAGACGCTGCAAGTTTATGACTCTAACGGACTGTAGGAAGTAAGTTTAGTCTGTGTAGCGTAGTTGAGTTAAGGTGCTCCATATTTAGTGTGGTAAAGACAGGTACCAGCACTGCACAAGATGAAGATAACTTTAAATATACAGCCTATTTCTCTTTTAATATGTAGCTTAAACATGAACTCCTGAAAACTTCTGTTCTCTGTGTTCCTAATAAAGGATTAATTCCCTTTAGATCAGCTGCCTGCTCTGCTGATATAGTTTTGCTTTAGAAGGCAATTGTAGCAAATCCGTTCCTATCATATAAAAAAGGGGGAAATAAAGATACAGCAAGAAAAGCTAGGAATGTTTGCAGACGCCAAAGCTTTCAGAAAACATTTAAAACTCTTATCTAGCAGGAAACAGAGGTGCATCCTGCAGTGATCCATCATACATATACATATCTCACATAAACTTGTTGCATTAATCTGGCAGCGACAAACAATGACTCTCTATCGGTGCGCTGCTTATCTGGCAAATAGTGAAGTACAGAAATCAGGAGTGTCAACAAACCAAAAACAAACAGCAATTGGACCTCTCTTCAAAGACAGCATCTCTTTGATCAAACACAGCAGAGCACTTTGAACACTGCGGAACAAACACAACCACAAAATTTGAACTGAAGTGACAAACACTTCAAGCAGCTCTGACGCAAACCCCGAGGGGGGCATTACTTTGCACAGCCTTTTTTCCATTTTATTCAGTGTAAAATGCCTCAATTGACAGAATTACACACTGCAACGCCACAGATGAAAGAAGATGTTGAAGGACTTGTATGCTCCGCCAAGAAAGAACATGCGTGTGGAACATTAAGTCGATGACATGAAAGAACAGGGAGAGCGTACGGGGGGTCAGGGATGAAGGGAAGTATAAAACCTGATGAGACAAACAAGATCCTCAAAAGAAACAAATCAATTTCTTTAAGTCTGTGCATCCATGTTTTGAAATTGCAGTTTAATCTCGATGCAAAGAAACACTGGGTGGGACTGAGGATTGTGTCGAGATTGGATAGGATTAGATGTAATCCTTCATATAATGTCAAAGAGAAGTTGTCAGCAACGGTACATCTCACAAAGGAGAGCATTTTGTTCCAGGAGGGGCCTTTGATTATTTTCTAAATCCTTAATTAAAACGCTGATATTGTTGTGCACGTTGAATGTCAATTCACAGCCAAAAAAAAGGTGGAAGTCTAAAATCAAATGGGCAGCCGTGCATGAAACTGGGACAGACTCGCTCTTTGACAGCGCCGACTTTCATCACTATTAAACTCTCAGGGATTACGCAAAAATCTCTCAGGCTAAGAGATGACTGTATTGTGATCCACCACTCAGTTTAATAACACTGCTACTGACTTTATATATTTAGCAAAGTTTTTAAATGTTTTCATAATAGTGAGCAACATTCAAAGATTACATAACACACTGCTATGTGCGCCTGTGTGATGTAACTTCTTGGATCTGCATCTGTCATGACCCGTTGTTTTTCAGCAGCAGTGTAGTGGAGACATTACATGGTGTGATGAGTTGGGGTTAGGTTTTAGGAGATTAGCACGAGGATGAAAACCAGGTGCTTTGTCAATTTCAGTGTTTTTAAATCCCTCTAATCTGGTTCCGCTCTCTGACACAGCACACACAGCTGGGTTGGGATTTATTGTTTCTGATATGATTAGCAGACGGGTTAAAACAAAGGACATGATGTGAGCATTTTATTAAGGGCTTTCTATTTCACTGAGGAGTCCACAGGTGACCCTGCTTATGTAAGCACACTGCTGTTTTAGGGAATAACCTCTGTGTAGGCAGCATGTCAGAGTAAGAATGAGTGAAGTTAGTATCCTGATGCCATTTGGTATCCAGCGTTTGATTTTAACCTTGTGACAGCAAGTACTTTACTGGTAATGGGAGGCCTCTGCAGTGCATTTTGAAAAATGAAAAAAATATATAAAGCACTCCATAAATGATGATTTTGCTCTGTGAAATTGTCACAGATATTCCTGCTCATTTCAAACATGAGGATATAATAAACACATAGATTTAGTTTGCTGAAATCGGGAGCATTGCAATAATCTATGTTTTATTTGTTCACATTAATAGATCCAATAATTACACTTTAAAATAATATCTGAATTTCCAGGCTACACAGAAAGGTACAAGGCTGTTTGGCTAAAATTATTCTGAACGGCTCTTACAAATTACCCAGATGTAAAGAAAAATCCCCTTGATGCTTTAAAAGATACCCTTCTCCAAAGCAAAACACTCCATCAGGCCTCAATTAAAGCATGCACTCCCCGCTCCAGATTAATTGTTTTCCCTAGTTCGGCTGAGCTCCGAGGGATTTGAAATCATCTTATTCAAGAATCTAATTACTGTGAAAGGGAGAGTTTTACTCTGAATAGCTCAAGTTGAATTGCTTTCACTAGTGAGGGCTGCATTCACTGTCAACAGGGGCTATTACTGAACTGTCAAAATAGTCATCAGGCTGGAGTGGAGGCATCCAGCTGTGGCAGATACATACACATCTTTCAGGCGCTGCACCGCCCACATACAGTGGCTCATTTGAGGCACCGTGTCACCAAACCGACAAAAACCCTCATTTCATTTTAATTGGACACCTTACATGGGAGTATGCACTCGAGAAACATGAACAGCATCAGTTTTAGGACAGTCCACCAGCCAGCTATACAATCCTGCGGATCCTTTTTTTGGGAGCCAGGCTTGCTGCTTCCCAAAAAAGACTACAATAAATGTGGACTGCTGCACACCAGACGACAGGCTGTTTATCATACCTCTGGACCGCATATGAACACAGGCCATGTTCTGTGTTTTCAAGGCACAATGAAGCAGCTGGATGTTGGATATGTCAGGCAGGATTCTGGTCCCAGTCACAGCACTGTGGGGCACATTGCACATGAATCACATTTCATTGCAAACAAACAAAGAGCACATGCAGTAATACGCTATGATCCAAGCCATTCAGCATGTTAGAAGAAGTATCCCCGGGGCCACTATATGCTTCAGTGAGTATAATTAAGCTGGATATGATAAGATTGGACAAGCGCAATGAGTCAACATATTTGAAGTTTTATATTGTTGCTCACGACCACTTTTCTACAACATCTTCTTGTCTTTTATTCTTCCTCTGTGTATCTCAGCTTGTGTCATTTCTCCTACCGGCTTTATTGTATCATGTGGTAATGGTGCTACCCTTGTTATTACCTGTCACACTTGTCCACTAAAAGACAAAAATGAACTCTGATGAAATATGGCTTTATTATTTCCATTAAAAAAAAGACCTTCACTATGAGAGAAATAGGTACCCTATCTATAATATCTCATAGTGTCAGTGATGCTCAATAATGTACTTTATGGTTGTTTTTAGCCATACAAGCAGCATGACTCTAGGGAGGCAATGTCGGTCGGTCAACCACTACTGGATCGATTGCCATGACATTTTGTACTGACATTGATGGTCCCCAGAGGATAAAACTTGCCGACTTTCCTTTGAGTGCCGGCAGCAGGTTGACATGACTTTATAAAAATACCCTGATAACTACTGTATGCATTGGTGCACAATTTGGTAAATAAAAAGAGGGTAACGTCTGCACATGAACTCCCTGCCACAGAAGTTTAAAAAAAGACAACTTTTCAATCCCACCTGGATCTAAATCAGGTCTGATTGTTTGAAAAATGGGAAATTATACCCATATTTATACATCATGCACGCCAATAGGCTGAAAAGCTCTAAGAGGGCCAATCCAAACTCTCCAGGGTAATAGAGAAGTAAAGTCCAGCCCCGTCCGGTGTCAATGACGTTTTCATCCCATTTGAAACGTACTATGGATTACACATATAATGTTTGTCAATTCAAGAGATAATTCTGCAAGTCAAGAAATTTGCAGTTTGTCGCAGAGATAGTAAAATACCATTTACTTTTGCGTAGAATCGCTCAGTGAACTAACCTCGCTCAACATACATCACAAACACCAACTTGGCCATCACCTCAGCACAGAAAAAGTATTTAAAAAGCTGAAAAAAATACAGTTAGTAAGTAATCCAAAGGCAAAAATCAAGACATCAAACATACATTTTGTTTATAAATGTTATATCAAATTAGTCACCTTGCAAGTCAAGATCCAAATTACCTACATTCACAAATGTATTGGTTAGGTAAGAAATAAGTTGAAATCTTAATATCGTGTGCAGAAATGGGCTCATCATATTGTTCCTATGAATCCTTCGCAAAGTGGGGGCACCTATAGAGGGGGCCCAGAGCTATAGCAAGGGGGTGTGGTGAAGCTAAATGAATGAAGCCCAGTAAAAATGAAGAGAAGATGCATGATGCACTTTTAATGCTTCCACTATAAAGGTGACTTGTTCCTTAGGCCCTGCAGAAAAAGTTTGTTAACCACTTGATCCTCTGACTTTTCCTCTAGCACCACCATGAGGTTCTGTTTGTGGTTCTGAGTGAAATGTATCGACAGTTGTTGAACGGACTGCCATGAAATTCAGTATAAGAATCCATGTTCCCCTCAGGATGAAGTAATCCTTTAACTACTCCTCTAGCGCCACCATCAGGTCAAAATTTCTTTGTGCCCAATGCTACGGTTTTATACCAAACACCTGCTTAACTAATGACATTCCCATTATTCAAAACCCTTCTTTAGTACAAGTTTATAAGTAGTATCAGCTTAATGCGCTTTAAGTATTAAAAGTAAAAGGACTAATTCTGCAAGAAAATGGCCCCTGTGACTGATATATTATTCATGCTATTATCACATTGTTAACTGATCCATTAACGCATAAGCTGCTTTCTACTGTTGCAGTCAGTCAAAGTGTGTCTAATTTTAACTTCTTTACTTCCAGGTTCCCACAATAAGGATCTAGCCCATCAAACAAATCTAATGTGTCCAGAGATGGCTAATGGGGTAGGACTTGTAAAACACAAAACAAAGGTCTGCGACACAAGTTTATATTGGCCTAACTGTTTGGACTTACAAGTTAAGTAAATAAATATTAAGCATACTTAAGTAGCCTATCAAAAGTACAAGTAAAAGTAGGTATGAACCGTAAACTATAGGTCGACAGGCCGATAATCTGATACGACAATCAGCATTTTTCTGATTATTGTAATGTGTGTGTTCTTTTTTTTACATCTGATTGTTAAAATTTTGCTATTTTGGCTCTGATGCAACATGCAATCTGCAAAGGAACTAGTAACTAAAGTTAGCAAATAAATGTAGTGGAGTAAAAAGGACAATAATTGCCCCCAAAACGTAGAAGAGGAGAAGTAATATAGCAGCATAAAACTGAAATCCTCAAGTAAAGTACAAATACCTCAAAATGGTAACTGTTAGCCTAATTAAGTACAGCACTTGAGTAAATGTACTTAGTTACATTCCATTACTGGTAACCACAGCTGTAAAATAAGTGCAGTGGAGTTATAACATATGATGGCATAGGACGGAAATATTCAAGTGAAGTCACAAGTGCATCAAAATTTGACTTAGGTACAGTACTTGAGTAAATATACTTCTACTTGTAACTACTACTCTCAGCTTCATAAGAATGATCGCCCAGCTCTGCAGCTCTACGGAGCATTATAGCTTCTTTCACCTCACTGTTTGGTTTAATAGCCACAATTTACTCAGAATATATGTTTTGGTTCACTCTCGACGTTCAGAGCAGTCAGTTTCTGCTGTTTTCCGCGAAAAACAAACAAACTGATAACCCCATTACAAGCTAACTTTACCGCCCACCAGATGACAAACACACAAAGTTAGCAAATAGCCTCACGTTAGCTAGTTAACCAGGTGACCTGTAGCGTTAGCAGCTAAAAAAACATCAATTTATTTCCCTCAGGGTTCGGTGGAAAACAAAACATAGCTAAATTATTACACTTACATTCACCAGGTGGCCAGAGACATTAGCTGCTCCGACTGAATGTTGCTCCATTAGCTGCATAGTTGAGTTAGCAACTGTATGCTAACAGGTTAGCTAGTTAGCTGACATGTCAATGTTGTGCTATCAGTTTTTTTTACTGGTCCCCAAGTGGGCCAAAAATCATGCAAGTTTATTTTAAGTAACAATCGTATATCCCTGCCCTTTATTAGACAGATAATCAGACAGGTAATCTGTATATATACCCTGATTCAATAGATAACAGACCACATAGAGATATTTATGTATACTCATTATAGGCTGTACTTCATTTTGAATCTTACCATGTTGTTTATCCAGCAGAGATGTGACTCAAGTCATTCAGTCCAAGTCATGTAACCTTTTCCCCCCAAAGAAACTGCAGTCTGACCTGCAGTATCCAGTCTTTATAAACAGAAAAGACAAGGTAGGTGTGTAATAATGATATTGTCGTTTTATCTAACATGTTCAACTAGTATGACAATTAATTAAATCTGTATTATAATTATTGATAGTCAGTGAAATAAATATAATCAAACAAAAAACAAATACAGGTCAGGTCAAAAGTCTTTAACCTCCAAGTCCAAGTTGAGTGTCATGTCATTCATTTTTTGTCAAGTTGCAAATCATCAAGACAGCGACTGAAGTTGACTCAAGTAGACTCGAGTCCACATCTATTGTTGTTGTTATTCAGTTTATCATTTTTTGTTGTATTATATTTTATTGTCTTTAAAAATCTATAGAGTTCAGTTATGTACCTGAAAAAACTAATCCCAGTGGTTTAAGATTGTATTTGTTGTGGGTATTTAGGGCGTAAAATGCAACTCTGTGTGTGTGTGTGTGTGTGTGTGTGTGTGTGTGTGTGTGTGTGTGTGTGTGTGTGTGTGTGTGTGTGTGTGGTATGGTGCTGTTAAGAAAATAAATAGAAAAAACACTCTGCTCAGTGTTTGTGTGATGTGTCTTGGCTGCAATTGATTTTCCCCCAGCTTCCAAAGTTACCATGGCATATCTATTGCACAACTGGAATAGGGCTCTGGAGATAAAGGTTAACCTATTTTCCACATTAATAGGAAACGGCGCCCTCTGGTGTTTCTCTCCACCAGATAGTCCACTGAGTTAATGAAACAGTACAATAAACCCACACTGGGAGGACATCAACCCTCCTAATGATGCTTTCAGTGGTGGTAGAGTTAAGGGGCCAGTGGCACTCAGCATGGATCCTCAGAAGCATTTAAAGTGCTGCATTTCCTCCAAATCGCTCCCCACACACAGTTTAATCTGCTGGAGGAAATGGATTTAACAGATTTCTACTGCAGTGCCCTGTGCCTTCTGTCATGGTCACAAAAATAAAGGTTGAGTTTCAAATAGAAATCTGACCTGATGATTCATGTAAAAATATTTTTATTTTATCACTTTACTTTAGGTGCGTTTACGTTTTCCAGGTATTTCAGGTTAAATTGTCCATTTTCATACTGCACATAGTCGAGGTTGCTGAATAATATATGGCGTTCCAGTGAGAGAACAGTAAAACAGCTGTGATTTACATTTTTAATGGTTTGTTTGACACCGTCATCAAACTGGTCACACGAACAAGATTTGAAATGTTTTATTTTAATAGAATTTAGGACAACCAAATATGTAAAATAAAAAAGAAAACCAACAGCAAAAGTGAAATTGCATTCACTAGTTTTGTTTTTTTTTTTTCCTTAAAAAAATATCAGCCTTTCCCCTTGTTCACAAACCGTTTCAAAACCGGACAAACAGAACTAACATGATAAATTCCGAGAAGCTGGAAGGCCATTAACATTTGTTGGCAAATATAAATATAGTGGTTTGAACAGGGTCTCAAATAGCTCACATGGAAAGAGTGTACATACAGTTTACACGACAGTAGGACACTCGGCACCGCCTGTATCAACTTTTATTAATGTAGAAAACCAGGATCCTTATTTACTGATTTTAATCAATGTGTTTGACAAGGAAATATATACATTCAGCCAGCTCGAATAGTCTCTGGAGTATGGCGTTTGTCTTGCCCCTTCGTGTTGATTGTCTATTCAGGGGCATAATTATGAGAGTACATGTAGTCCGAGTAGTAATCCTGTGCCCCACCCCTGCCTCCTGGGTAACCCCAAGAGCAGGGTCCCCCTCCAGGCCCGCCCCCCCGATCATGTCCTCGTCCTGGCCGAGGCCAAAGTCCTCCTGGTGGGATTCCTCTCCCACGAAAGCCCCCTAAAGAACCAGGACCCATACCGCCCCGCATAGGCCCATGATCCAACTGTCCAGGGATGCCACCTATACTGCCATAGCCCACACCACTTATTGGATGTGGAGGCAGCTTAGGTCTGATGACTGAGCCCCCCCTGGTGGCCACTGCGGGAATGCCCACAGCAGCTCCAGGGTTATCAGCGCAATTCACCTGAGTCCTGCCCCCCTGACTACCAGAAGTGCTACCTCCGAGGGTTTCCCCAGTCTTAGGGAGCCTGTTTGGGTCCACTGGGCCAGATGTGACCACACCCTGGCAGCTAACAGTCTCACCAGTAGTGGTCCCTGCTGTCCCCCATACACCCTCCCCAGGTCCACTGAGTGTCCTGTCGTGGTGCATTGGGGTCCCACAAGCATTTTTAGGAATGCCAGCCATGTAACCTGGCTGGGCTGAGTCATGGTTGTCTGTGTAGGGGAGGGAGGTAGTGAGCGGGGAGTTCCCAGCGGTCCCAGCTCCTCCAGTGTCCGAGCCATATGTGTGGCCCAGCATCATGAGGTGAGGTGGAGGGGGTGGTTTGACCTCAAGGGGGAGGGAAGCCAGGTTGGCTAGAGGTCCTGGTGTGGCCATGACAGGAGGGGTTGGGACTGTGGAAGAGGCTGTGACTGGGGGGCGGTATTCCTGTTCATTGGTGCTGCTGCAGGGCGAGGCAGGGTAGGCTGGGGAGGCAGCATAGCTAGAAGAGCCAGTGTAGGATGACCACGAGGCTGAAGGACACAGGAAGCTTTGGTGGGGATTCACAGGAAAACCTCCCGGCGACAAGCTGCCAATGTCTGAAGACCCTATACCCATCTGGTTGGCGGCTTTGAACTGAGAGATGGCCGTTTTGAGAGAGCTGTAGTCAGGCAGCGTTGGAGTTCTCTCAGGGGTGATCTGATGGTCTGGCAGCGGAGGACGAAATTCCTCCATCTCTGGTGGAGGCGGCTGTGGAGGCTTGCCCTGTTCAACTTCCCGGTTCTGCTCTGAAGGATCCGATATGGTGGGTGGCTCACCATCATCAGAGTCTAATGACATGTCCTCCTCCTCCACACACTCATCATTTACTACTGGGAGATCAGGAGAGGGCAGAGAGAGAAATGGAAAAGTGGAGAGGAAGATATTATCAAACAAGTCTGTTACAGATGCATTAACAGCACTAAACTCTGCTGGGTAGCAGAGACATGTTTAACCAGTGAGATAACTGTAAAGAACAAAAAGGCAATTTAGCAAAGCAATTGCACTACAGCAAAATGACATGAAAAAGTGTTTTGGTATTTAGTCCTGCTTTTGATGCTACCCACCAGTAGAGGGTGGCGTTGGAAGCTCATTTTGATTGATGGAGCCAATCAGGCTGTGGAAACCGCTCATAACATCATCAATGCTCCCGATCACTATTCCGTTTCTGGAGTACTGTAGGAACATCTCAAATGGCCTCTCTGTAAAAACACAACACAACATGCAAAAGTCGCTTTTAAATGAGTCAAGGACAGTGGTAAAAAAACAATATCAAATATGCATATCATTTATTCAATTAGAAAACATAAAGGCAACGGCAACAATAAAACATGGATAACGATACCTGTGAGGAAGATAAGGTGCCGTTGTTGCGTGTGCTGAGCTTGGAGCTTGATTAGGCATTCCAGATCTGGAGCCTGACGTGATTGGGTGTCACACTCGTGATAAGGGAGGAACTCCACAAGGTGCTTCTTCTGATAGGCTGTAAGAAGGTTTAGCAGCCCCATGGCGTTGGTGTTTAACCTATAAGAGAACAGCAAAAGTAGATCTGTGCAGTGAGTGTTTTTGATGTATTGTTTTGGGTAAGCTTCTACTGAGATACTGACCTCCCCAGTTCTTTCAGCTTCTTCTGGGACTTCCAGTGCACCTTCCACTGCCAGGGGTGTTCAGGGGTGCTCTGCTCCTCCAAGAACTTGAGCAGCCCCTGCAAACGGTCTAGACAAAACAAGCAACACAAGCTCTGTATGAGATATCATCCGACTCATACACAAAGTTGCACAGTTGCTACAATGAAAAGTTAGAACTGACCCTGTGTGATAAGGTCAGGGTTGAGGACAAACTCGTCAGACACTATGAAGCCTCCGGATACGAACAGCTCATTATAAGTGTGGTTCTTGACATCGTCCAGCGTGTCCACTCCAGCAAAGCTCACTGAAGGCAACTTCTTCAAAGACACCAGAGCTGGAATCTGCAGGGTGACAAGATGACATTTTTGCAAATGGAGTTATTCCATTTCTTCATTGAAACTTTAGTCACATAAAAAAAATGATTTCACGTTTTCATAAAGATTTAACTTGATACGATGTGCAAATAATCAAATCATTAAATCAGATAAACAACAATACTCTGCAGCAGATGTTTAAATCCAATTAGTGCCATTAATGATGTTTGATCTCTGCCAGGATCAGCTGGTGCAGAATAATGTGAAATACAGATCGGTGAACTGAGACAGTGACTGACATGAAGAGGGTGGGAGAAAGCCCTCGTACCTTGTGCACGTGTGCGGCGATGTCCTCGTTCTGAATGATGATGAGCAGCTTATCTAAACTGCCGCTGTTTTCTAGAAACGTCTGCGGGCTGCACTCGCTGTTGCCAAGACTTTTCAAGTACTCCTTTGTGATAGACAGGAGAGGCGTAATTGTTAGAGACAGACAGATGAAAGTGTCCTCCTCTCTTACACGTCCAAGTACTGACTGACTGACAGATACAAAAAAAGAAGAGCACTGAGACATGAACACATAGTGGCAAAGAGGAGCAAGAGAAGCCTTCAACGTTCCCAAAGTACATCTGTATTTTCACTTGTGTTTGCCTTTGTAATGTACTACTGCAAAATCTGTAGATTTACAGTCGACAGATGAAGAATGACAGGAGATTATGCAAAATCACAGCAATACTAACACTTTGGAGTAGGCCTGTCAGGATTATTATGTTATTGACTTATCTTACATATCTTATATGAATTATAATTCTTTGTTAGAAGAGTCAGATTGCATTTTATTTGTTTTTTTGTTGTTGTTTTATTTATCCATGTTTTATTTATTAGGCATATTTTAATACACGTTTCACATTCCAATTACGAAGTCTTAATACTGTTGGTTAAAATTCATTGCTCTTTGAAAGGGTGTACTTGCATTACTATGCTATTATATTATCATTATATATCAGTGGCAAAATACAGTCTAACAATTACATTAATATCGTTTATCATAATGATAATGAATTTCTGGGACAGCATATCCTCCAACTAAGTAGTTATTGTGACAGGCCTGTTGCTTTAACGATTTGATTAAATGAACGAAAATAATTAGGCAGTGGTTTTGATAATCTAGTAGTTTATCAAATAAAATCCACAGTCCCAGCTTCTCTAATGTGAGCATTTTGTACTGAGAAGTACATTAAATATTTTTGGTTTTAGGGCTTTTCAAGGCTTAAGTCCTCACCTATTAGTCCAGATAGGGATGGTAGGATATAACATTTTATCGTGTATTGTGATAAAAACACGCAGGATAGGTTGATCACGGTGAATTTCCATTATCTGTATAATTGTGAATATCCTCGGGAGTCACTTGAAAAAGCTGTCAGGCTCAATAACACTTTTAAATTGCAACAAGAGCAAGCCCACAACTTTCCAGTCATTTCAAAATCCCAAGCCTGTTAACATGGCTGGGAAATAATATGAATTCCTACCTAAAGAACAATAGGGAGAAGAGGTGCCTACCATTTATTCATTCATTCTTTATTCAGGGTACCTTATTTAAAATGATTGTTTTTCAACTAAAAGGATGTTCACTGAAAAAAAACCATGTGTCCTTTCCGTCACGCAATAAGATTATTTGTTTCTGTTTCTGTAAGGTAAAGCGATTCAAGTCTACAGATTAATTGATAATGTGAAGAACTGTTGCTGTTCTTCTTTTAAGTCCACACTGGAACCTTGTTTCATACCTTGATCTCCTTGCAGACAGTACTCTCCTCGCCCTCGTCCCCAGAGTAGATGTAGAATTTGACTGTATTCTTGGTGACGTCCTTGAAGATCTCCACCAGGCTGCTGAAAACCTCGGGCTTTAGCTGCCCAATAAGGCTGCCCGCCAGCAGGCCGGACCCGCTTCCAGAAGCAGCTCCTGCATTTTGGGAGTTGTGGTCTGGAGAGTTCGCTGTGACTTGAGAGGGAGAATAGACCTCTCCACCCAACTCTGCTGACGTGCCTTCTGTTTTAGCCTTTGTGGATGCCATCTGTTTGACAGCCACCGTTTTAACACTCTGAGAAGAGGAGGGGGTGCTCTTCGTCAGGGTGGGCTCTGCTTTAGTTTTGGAAGCCTGGATGGGGGTAGGGGGTGGTGTTGAAAGATTAGATATTGTCACTGGGGGAGGTGGTGAAGTGACCTTGGGTGGAGCAGGTGGGGATGGGATCAACCTGTCCATCTTCTCACACAGTGCTTTGACATGCCCCTGAAAGGAGACGGGGGAGACGTAGGGTGCGACAAAGTTTGAAAAGCAGCTGTTGGGCAGCCAGTAGTGCCGCGGAGGCAACCGCGGGGGTAGCTGCGATGTATAGCAGATGTGGTGAGTCTGCATGATGTTTTTAATGTCAGAGGTAAGACTGTAAACTTCCTGGTTGAGTATGGTGTCCAGGCTGATGGAGGGCCTGAAGGGAACTTCTTCTAAGGCTGGTAACGTGGGTGGTGCAGCTGCCTTTTTTACTTCCACGGCTGCAGGCGTCTTCGGCTCTGGGTGGCTGTCTGTCACCGTCACGGCCTCGGGTACTGGCTCAGACTCGGGCTCAGGCTCGGGCTTCAGCTCGGGCTTTGGCTCAGGAAGAGGCTGTGCTTTGTCTGGAGGAAAACAGACAGAACACTTGTCAGATCTCAATATACCAACGAGGGAGAGGTCCGTGTGTACTGACAGCTATTAATGTTTTCACTGTTGATTAATCTGTCCATTATTTTCTCAATTAATCAATTAGTTGTTAGCAGAATATAGCCTTTTTAATGCATTATCAAAATAATTGGCAATCAATTAATAAGCTGACAACTAAACGATTCATCATTGCAGCTGCTTTGATGTACCTTCATTGGTGGGGTTGACCCAGGTTGGGTCATCTGAGGCGTGAGCTTGCTCTGGTGGTGAGCCTGCGCTAAGTGGACTACCAGGGCTACAGTCCATATCCTCCTAAACAGAGAAACCACTGGTAGTTATTTTAAGCCATACAAACACATTTAATGCATGGTAAGATATTCCACAATAACAAACAGTTGTTTATATCTCACCTCTGTGTAATTTGTTTGCGATGCTGGCTCATTTTGTTTCCTAAGATCAGGGTCAGAGATGGCAGGTTCCACCCTTCCTGAACCAGTCGACGGTTCACCGTGGTTTGGCTGTACAGGCATTGAACCCTGAGCCACGGCTTTGTTGAGAGTGGCCAGGAGGATCTTGATGAGGCGTTGAGTCTCGTTGACTGTTGAGGCGTTGGCGTTGCCACGAGCCCTCAGGTCAGTGTCGTAAATGCCCATGCTTTCCATCACTGCTGTCAGATTGTCGTTCTGTCCAACCTCATCTCCGATCTCATCTGCTTGGGCTCCTAGCCGAACACACATTAGATACAATTAATTAGAGGCAACAAGTGTAGTACACATGAAATGTGACAAGGGAAATACAAGACGTTGACTGAGTGCACAGGAACCTGAAAAAACCTCTCTCGACAACTGTAATAGCAATTGTCACATCTATCTGGAATAGCAACAAAACAGGTTTTTAAATATAAACCATGGAGTCATACAAATCAAATCATTGAGTCATTTAATTTCTGATGTAAACCAATTCACTCGTTGCTTGTAAATAAAGTGCCAATGGGCAGCAATGTCTTTTTAATTTGCAGTGCAATTACGGAGAACTGATCAGACTGTGTTCTTTCAGAGGAATTGACTTTGGAGGCAGCAGGTGGACATTTTCGAAAAAACAAATTAAATGACGCTATTTAAATGAAGCTACACAGACAGCTGCAGCACTGCTCACCTCTGCTAGGTTCTCCGTTGCTCAGAGGATCTGTGCGTTGGTGTTTGTTCACGCCTCCCCTCTCATCTCCCTCGAACTTCCTTTTCAGACTGTTGGCGTCCCAGGCCCCGTCCTCCCCCCTTTCCTTCCCAGGATCCTTCACAAGTGCTTTCTTGTGGAGCTGGATCAGCTTGAGCAGCTGTTTCATCTTGTCTTTATCATACTCGTTCTGGGACAGCCGCAACCTCTGAGGGGGCTGAGGCTGGGATTCGACATGGGATTTGTGCTGTGACTGGGCTCCGTTAGAATGGGCCAACCCTGGCTTCCGTCTGCTACTGTCTGGGGGTGGCTTTTCATGTGCAGGCCTCTCTGGAGGTGGCTTCTCCTGGGGGAGCCTTTCTGGTGGTCTCTCTGCCCTGTCCGAGCCCCTGTCCGAGCCGCCCCAGTCAGAAACGGGGCTGTATTCCACTGGGGCCGGAGCAGGTGTGGGTACGGGTATGGGTACAGGGTTCCGTATCCTTTCAATAACGTCCTTTGCCTTGTTCAGAGGTAAAATGTAGTTGGCGGGGTTGTGGACATAAGTACGCAGAACAGAATCCATGTTAAATTTGTGTCTGGGAACTGGGAGTGGGTTGGTCCTATCGTCCACGTTATATTTGTAGTCAGGCAGAATGAAAGGCCGCACCGTGCCTGAATCCATACGAGTTAGGTAATCGGTGGCCTGACGCTCTACCCCAGAGCTCACTTCCTTGCCTGGGTTCGGGCGCAACTTGAACAAGGCGTAGTGCAAAGCAGGGATGAAGGGCTCCATGGAGGACATGATAGCAGGCTGGGGGTCCACCGTCAACGGTTCTGGCTCGAACAGTCTTGATGCTACGATGGAGGACACACATGTCAGTGTCAGATAAAAGATCTGCAGTCTTTAAGTCTTTAGAGAGAAGAGCTTAATAACAGCTAAAACAGGTGTCACGATTATAACATGGAAGCCTCTTAACTTTATCTAAACCTTTATTTTTTTAGTGAAAAAAAATGAGGTTGAATTGAGATCTTTGTCATATGCAAATATGGCCTGTTTGCAAATAAAACGTTCCAGTTGGGAGCTTCATGCAGAAGCTGCAGCTGGGAGCCAGTCAGAAACAGAGATGGATGGATAGTGAATAATACTTACAATACTTGACAACCATCCTTGACTCCTGAAAGATGAATAATGCTTGCAGGTTCTTCTCCACCCGCCCCCGCCGCTCTAAAAAACAAACAGCAACTTTCTGTTTTAAAAGCTGAACTGAACCCTTGCCCATGGGAACAAGTAGGTGTTCAACTGACACAACAGAGAATTATGAGGAGGAGAGTAAAAAGCTTTTTGGCACCTTTGGACTCAACCATCTGAGCTGAAGACAGCAGGAAGAGAAAGCCCCTGTCAAACAGGGACTTCACCAGCAACTGAATAAGGAAGAGTAGACACCGCAGTCAGAAACACCAGGTTGTTATAACAAATAACGTGAGCAGTCATAATAATAGTCTGTTTCTGGAGAGGTCTGCACCTATCCCTTGTGTACACTTGTACTACAGTCGCAGATTTATTACATTTGTTTAGGGTTACTGAAAAAATAAAACAGTTACAATTACTCGATTAGTTGTCAACTATTAAATTAATTTAACGTGTTTTCATTATTGTTTTTTTCCCCCTCTAATTTGCATTTCCTGTATTTTAACTTTAAGGGTATAATATATTGTTGTCTTTGCTTTAAATCTGTTTTGCTCTACATCTCACCACACCGTCATAAATGGGGATACGTCCTCAATGTGTCCAATTTTTGCAGATAAAAGAAATTCATTTAAAAATGCAATAAAAGAAGATGTAGGAGAAGTGGAAGCGGAAGCAGCGGAAAATGGAAAGTGTCTAAGTACCTCTTAAGTACCTCAAACTTATATTTGCGTACAGAACTTGAGTAAACTGTAGATCAGCCCTGAAACATGTCACTCGACAGCTAATTATGAATATTTGAATTCAATTCAGTACCAAGTGTGTTTTGTTGACAAACTGTGCTTCAGTGAACTGAATCTGTATCTTCTGAGGATTTTCAAGCATGAAAAACCTGACAGGTAAACAGCCAAAGGGTTACTCACCATCCTGTCCCTCTCCAGTTTGCTGACCAACGCTGCCAGGCTGCCGCTGGTTGGTTTGCCTTTCCCATCCACCACCTCAAACAGACTACAGGACATCCCGCACTTCATCACTGTGGACAAAGAAAAGCAAGTCGGATTACAAAGCAGTCCCACAACCTGCAAATTTTATCAGAAAAAATGCCAAACAGTTTGTTTATAACTTCAATGGATTAAGTAAGATAATTTTGTTTGTGTTATACACAAGGAAGAATATGCATTTAGAATAGATTTAGAAATTGGGTTTCAGACAATGCATTACCACCAACATCCCCAGGACATTTTTCTATCATTTAATTATGAGATATAGGCGTATGTGGTCCGGACTGACCTTCCCGAGATATGCTGTAGGTGTCCCAGGAAAAGAGCACAGAGGGAATCTTTCGCTTCACCTGATCCAGCTGCATGCCCCGATTCACCTCCAGCTTCTCAGGCCTGCAGAGGAACACGTGCAGATTAATCAAAGAACAAATCAGAACTAATTCCAGCAACAACAACAAAAAAAACAGTGTCTGAATATTGCACAACTGAACTCTAACTTCCTCTTCTCGCCCAAAACAATATGCAGAGTTGTTAATGTGTTATGTGTTAAGCACATAAATATCTATAGTGGCCAAGAGTGTCCTTAATGATTAGCAGAAGAAGCACTGCAGCTGTTTTCTGGAGAGACACAGAATCATACGCGAGGCTGAAGGTTTACTCACAGTTTGAAAGGAAGGTAGGGCCGTGAGGAGGATCGTAAACAGATTGGGAATAACTCCTTGCCCTTGTTCACTAGCGGACCACTCCACACAGTGTAGCAGCTCTTCCCTGCAATGGTGTCAACAGCACAGGTCAAAGCTCAGACATGATACAAAGATAAAGCAGGCCTAACCAATAATTGCTGGTTTGTCAATGAAAAGCCACATTTTTCACACATACTCTTCTTTAGAGATGTTTGCACTAGTTGTTGAACCCAATTTGGATGATTCTGAGAGTGTGGCACTTAAAATGCTCTCCTCTGTAAAGCAGTCAGCATGTCGATCAAAGGGTTGAAGTTAGATCTTAGGTAGTTAATTAGAGCTGTTTTCTGCTTCAGGTGAAATGGCCTTTAAACACATCCCAGTTTAAACAGACATAACAGTAATCCATGACAGCACACAGAGACTTAAGTGTTTCATTACATACTTATTAAACACAGAAGATTCAAAAAAGTTTTACCTCTACTTCCTTCAGGGGAAATGGTGTTAAACCTGTGAAGGATAGAAACAAAACAAATGTTTACAAACAAAGGACACTTTAGAGATGTTAGATGTTTTGCAAACCTCCTCAACTGCTTAAAAAAAATACTCATTGAGTTTCACCATTTCCTGCAGGAATACGCACCTGTGTGCAGTCATAGGAGCTGCTGCAGCCTCCTTGCCTTTGTACTGAAAGGAAACCACAGCGTAGGGGCACACATGCCGGGGCCGTGCCTTGATCTCATCGAATGCAAACTCGAAAAAATATTGCTAAAAAAAAACAAACAAGAGAGACACATTAAACCTTACAAATTCTGTACAAGATATTATAAACCGAAAACATCGCTTTGATAACACAAAACATACAATGAAGGACTGAAAAAGAACCAAAGTTTACCTGTGTGAGCTCAAAAGCCCTGTAAGACAGCAGAGACGTAACCCTATTGGCACTTTTGGACAAGTGACCGTCAAACTTGGGTGAAGGTTCTATAGCATTCTTAGGCATGTTCTCATGGATGTGCTTTATCCGGCCCTGAGAAACAAAACGTACTGGTGAGCTTGATGTCCCACAAGAATCAGACATCTGTGTGCATCACAAAAAGACAGAACAGTAGCCATACCTTCATGACTTTAAAAACGATCATGTCTCCAGACGAGCCAACCTCAAAAGGATTTATTTGTAACAAATCAGAATATTTGGAGAGATAGACACCTACAATGACAAAAGAAATAAATTATACTTTTTCATCCCTAGAGATAGTCAGCCGTGAAAAACAATCAAGTACTGTTGTTAGCGCATGCATTACCTGTCTTCAGTTCTAACTTTATCAGTTCAAAATGCTAATTAACTTTCACAGACGCTAATCAATAACAAACTGAAATAAGTCAAAATGAAATCCATCAAAAAATGGATCTAATCGAGCTGGCAACCTTCAATAAAACATTACCATGAGAGCAATAATCCATAATTCCATCGACTCTTCTTTTACATCAACACCAAAGTGCAGGACTAACTTACCCACTGATGGATTTCCTAGCGTCGTAATCCTGGAGTGCCCAACCGACAAACCCTTCTCGCAGATCCACTGGAGCTGGACATGCAAGAGAACATACAAAGCTCAGAAACATGTAAAAAACAAACAATCACGCATTACATCTCGTGCATCGTCAATACCTTGGATTTGTCTGGATAAAGGAAGCAGTACGACTCAGTCAGTTCTTGATCCGTCCGCCCCTCCTGCTTCATCTCTCTCCGCTTCTCGATGAACTGGCACACAGACGGAAGAAACGGCGAATTAGACCCAGGGGTCTGAAACTCACAAACTCTGACATACATTTCTCCAGTAGAATTTATAACATCAAAGAAACCATACCTCCTTCTCCAGCAGCTCATTGTGTATGAGCCTGGCCTTACAGTAGGAGAAGGTTCCTCGTGACGATGAGTCTAAGTAGCACGAGGAGACGATCTTCACGAGGTCCTCAAACTCCCGGCTGTCAGGGGGCAGAAAGTGGTACAAGCCTGCGCACACAGAAGTGAGTTGGAGGATTAGTATATAGCATCTGCAGGCATAGATCCGTGTACATGTGCAGAGGAGGATCAGAACAAAAAGTGGTGAGTCAAACTATCAAATACTATTGTTTATAGGGTAATACACAAGAAGAGGATACACACAGTTAAGCCTTCGGCTCTCATATAAAATTAGGTGCAGGATGATATGATGTGAACTGGGTGCTTGCAGGCAACAATTCTTTGTGTATGTTTAATACAGCTCAGTAGGGGTTGCGATGAACCAGCAGCATCCTATGCTGAACTTACTGAACTGTTACAGGTAAACAAAATGTGCACTGGGAGTTATTAGGGTTAGAAAAACACTGGTCAACAACAACTGTATCTCTGAATCCCTCGCATCAACAACTTGCTGCACAGGTGACTGCAGCTGTCTCTATTTACAGTAGGTTTGTTAACGTCAATCCAGACAGAGGCATAGTGAAACCACCTAGCTGACTACAGGAAACTTGGGTGGAGCATTTTCAGCATCATGCTGTTGGATAACAAGTAGTAAACATCCCATAAATGAGGACAAAAGAATGAAGACTGGAGACATGCCAGTGGAGTGCACACACAGCACAGAGTGTCTCACAGCTGTTCAGTTTCCAACTTGGGGCAGAAGAACATCTAATACATTACATGTGCAAACTGCTGAGGGCTCAGTCGGGCTGCTTATTAGAGGCTCAAAATGTCATGTCCTGGCATTTCACCCAAACTTTGCATATAAACAAATAACTGCTGTATCCCAGCAAGGTCTGTAACAACCACAATCCACCTGCCATTTTGCACAGGACAACACCTAACCGCCTTTTTGACACACAATGGGGCTTATGGGGGAAGTATTGAACCCTGATGAGTGTGTTGAGGTGAGGTGTAAATGGGATGCTCTGAAATGCCAGTGGCATCAAGCCGGGACAAGGGGAGGGCAGCCCTGCTTAGATTTCATTATAAGTGTCATGGTAGTGTGAAAACATTTTAAATAGACTGGTGGGGTGGATAACTCCATGCCCTTCACTGAGGTCAATGAGACACCCACATGTTGCCAGGTGATGGCTGCAAAACACTCATGACACCAGCAGCATTACTCATTGAGACTATGCTCCTGTGAACAGGTGAGGAAACCAGACAAGGTGGGCTTTCAACCGGGCAGTCCTCAAAGTGAGGCTTTCAGGCGCCTTCACAGGAACTGGAACTGTTAGCTGCCTGCCTCTCTCTGGATACTGGCTAACTTAAGGTACCTGAGCCGGACTACCACAGCTCTGTCCGCTAACACAACTCATGCTGCATCAACCAAGTGCTGACACCGTACGCCGCTGACTCCGTTTCGACCTACAATGTCGCTAAATATGTTTGTTAAACTCGTTAAAGCTAGAGAGACCAGCCAGCTAGCCTGCAAGCTAGCAACATGCAGCAGCAGAATTATGAAAGACAGGACAGGCTCTGTTCAAAATTGCAGCGATATGGCACCACCTTTCCGCTCTCGTATCTTCCTCGGGATTTGGAAATTCGGTCTCTGGCCTGGCAAGGGTGAACTGCTAAAGCTCCGGGAGTCCGCCTGCACGCTCCTCCGCCGCTCAGGGGCTTCTTGTTCGGGCATTACACTGTCTCCACATCCAGGCTGATCGCCATTTTGGTTGGCTGTGGCCGAGGTGGCGGCTGAATTCTTCGGGGTTTCGCCGCCCTCCGGCTGGAGATCGTCCGCCTCGGTACATTCTGTGTTCCTCTTCCCCACCGCGTTGGGGTTCAGGGCCATTTTCGAGCACCGTGCACGTAATACGGGCAATGTAGCTCTAACGATTACGGCGCCGCTTCACACACACACTCTCCTCCTCACCCAGCCTCCGCCATTGTGAAAATGACGTACACGTTCTTCTCCACCACTGCAAAACGCTGCCGTCACTGTTTACATACCAGAAAATCCGCGCCACCCAGCGGCGGGTAGACGTACTGCACAAAGCTGCTGTAGCGTGTCAAAATCTGATTTTCAATGAGTGTCAACTGGCATTTCTATTTTGTATCTTTAAATAAGCCGTGGTTTACAGCTGTTGAGGAAAAATAATAAAGTGTACAAAATGTATGTCCCAGATCCTACTTCTTTTACCTAACCATGGTGTTTATAAACATTAGAGGCCAAAAGCAAGCACCTTGAGATGCAAATGCTACTTTTATCCCAAGTCCCCTATATTTACTGCTCAGATTATGTAATATAATTAGTGCCCGATCAATATATCATCCAGGCTCTAATTATTTATCTGCTAATATCCGATAGGTGGCGATAAGAATTTTTTTATAGAGAGTATAATGCAGAAAAAGATGCCTAATCATTAAAATCAAAGTGAAGTTTACTGTTTCGGTGCATCGATGCCATTGTAGACAATAAAGTTTGTAGTTGAACCATAAAATATCCTGCCTCTGTCGCCTATCTTTGTCACAAGTGTTCGATAACTACTTTTGAGGGATCATTGCAAAAAATATGATATAAAATAAATATGTCAGTATTGGTCTGGCTGTAAAAATAATATATAATTAGGGGTCCTGCATAATTACAGAGCAGTTTTACCCTTAAGATAACAGCATCAACTTTTCTATAATTTTTCTAATTTTTCTTTTTAAATTTTGTCTAGCTGGAAAATGTTGGCAGGCCAAACTGAGCCTAATGGCAGCCCAGCATTGGCCCCACTTTGGGCAGCCCAGCCTAGGAGACATTAATTCATTCATTCCATTAGATGTGCACAAAAGACATATTTCAATGAAGAATTTAAGAGGTAAAATATAGTAAAATCATGTGGAAAGTAATAAATCAGTTGTTGCAAAGAGAAAAGACATCCCCAGAGCTACCTTCAGTGTTTGTGGATGGGGAAAATCCTTTCAACAATCCATTAATAAACTTGTTGTAAATATTGGTTATGAATCAGTTGACACATTTTCATGTTTTCATTGTATCCGCTGGATTCCAGGAAACGCACCACCCATCCAAACATTGTTGTGGGCCAAGTATACCCCCCCATCACAACAACACTACCCGATGGCAGTGGCCCCCCAGCAGGACAATGTGCCCTGACACACCGCAAATACTGCTCAGGAACAGCTCGAGGAACACAATAAAGGGCCCAAGGTGTTGACCGGGCCTCCAAATTCCCCAGATCCCAATCTGATCGAGCATCTGTAAGACGTGCTGGAGCAGGTCTGATCCATGGAGGCCCCACCCCCCAACATACAGGACCCAGAGCCCTGGTGCCAGACACCACAGGACACCCTCAGAGGTCTTAAGTCCATGTCTTGACAGGTCAGAGCTGTTTTGGCTGCACAAGGGGAACATTCACAATATTAGGCAGGTGGTCATAATGTTATGTCTGATCGGTGTATGTCAAATGTATCCCTATCTCTGTCATATTGTAAAAAAATGTTCAAAACATGCTTATTGTGGTGGAAATGATTGTATTTCCTTGTAGAGAAGTGAACAAATAAAAGGTGAATCAACAAAAGGTTGTCTTTTCTATTATTTGATAGAACAATAAAACAGAAAAACCGAGTTTACGGGAGCGTCTGAGTCTGACAAAGAGGCACAGAACAATGATGCATTTGTGCATTTGTGGATGTAAAATATCAGAAAGGGAGCAAGGGTGGAATATTAGATGGCATTTGAGCACAATCACAACACCTGCTTTGAGCTGATAAGTGTCCTGAGGATGTAATGTTCATCTGTCACCCCACGCAGCAAAGCAAGTTTCTCATACACAAATGAAACATATTGAGAAAACCAGCTTACTTTAGGTCAGATCAAAACTTACACAAGTTCATAAGGTAATGATACATTTTCTCATAACACCATTTAACTGCTGTTTTACACCTGCTTTCCCCTGTGTATTGTTGTCCACGTTCTATTTATGTCACTCATATGGTGGCATTTATTACTGCTAGTGCTCAGCAGTCAATACAGGTCTATAAACCAATATACCCCTCACAAACACACACGCACATGCTCACACGTGCACATGCAAACACACACTATTAGTAAGTACGCCATCACTTTGATGTTTGAGTTGGAGGCTTCAAGTAAACCCAGTGTGTTTTCAGCATCTCCCTGCGCTGGATATCATTTGTTATCTTTGTTATTTTTGTGTTAATTTTTTTAATTATGCTAAAATTAAACTAAAGTAGTGCTCACATGTAACAATACACAAGAAGAGTAAGTTCTAGGATGCAGCAAAATATGTAGGAATATTGAGCCTATGAATGACCTGACTTGACTTAATAAGCTTACTCTACATCATCTTATTTTTGTACCACGATGCATAACTTTTAAGTTTTGTAACAGCTTTTCACACAGGCTACCCCTACACACTGAGATGGGTAGTATGTCGCCACTGATGTGCACACTTACTGTACACCCTTGAAGGTTGGTGCAACCACCAGACCAATCTCACTCATGTAAGACTTCACTCCACCACCAGGTGATGACAAAGAGGCAGGGATTCTTCATCGCACAAGAAAGACTCAAGAAATATGCAATCTTAGATGTTTTTGATCACATTGTATGAGTTTTAATTGAATACTGGCTTTATGCTTTACTGCACATTTCTGTATTCACATTAGAAAATGTAAGTCTGAGTGTGGAATAATAGTTGTAATACTAAGAATACATTATTTGCAGTTTTGTCAAAATGTTTTGTTGTGACCTATTTGCAAAAACAAAGAGCAAATCTTTACACAAGGCAATACCACGTCACTGTAAATATTAAAATTAAGAGCTGAAAAGAAGACACAGTTTTGTACAAATAATATTACAAGGCATACTTTTCAGAGTACTTTTCAAAATATGCAATATCAAGGCAAACAGATAACTACTGACTACTGGATGGTAATAGTACTGACAATTAATGTCCCTCTGTGATAGTGGTATCTGTTTGTGTTTTCACTGTGGGTTAACAATGCTGCCTCTGCCGTAGACATCAAACTCCTTGAAGCGTAGGTAATCTTTCAGCCTGGGAGGAAGAGGAAGGAAGCTGATAAAAACCGGGGCTCTCAAGCGCAGGCGACTGAAATGCTCCCTTATCTGCAGCCGACACAGGTGCTTCAGACTCCGTGTGTTTCCTAAGAGAAAATGAAGTCAGTTTAGTGGATGGATGCCAGCCCAGTCAAATAAAATAACATTTTGGCGGGTCACATTTCTGCAAACCACTGACACGTTCCATTTGAATGTCTCATAGGCTACATACCAACGTGTCATATCACGTACACATTACACATTTATGATCTGACTTTCATATCAGGAGGCTGAGGGGATTGTGGTGGAGTTAAAGGCGAGAGGGCTGCCAAGCATGAAGTTTAACAAGCCAGTGACCGCAAGACTGTGTTTTGACATCTGTGTGAAACCAACAGGCATTTTTGATGAGGGCCCCAATGACGTTTAAACATTCTGAACCATCACACCACCGGGAATTTTTAAGTAGACCTCGGGGCAATTTCCAGCCGTGTTTGCGGTGAGAGAAAATCAGATATTTTTGATGGGAGGTCGAGCCAACTGCGGCTGAGTTTGTGCTGACCAAAATTTCTAACCAAAGAAAAAACATGATCTTTTCCTAACCGTAACCAAGTGGTTTTTGTGCCTAAACATAACCAGGACATAGACACGGCATTAAAAACCGAAAATGTACCCATAAGAAACGTAAAGTTGCAACATAAAGAAATGTAAACTTCAACATGGTTTGCACAAATGTACATTGCCATCATTTATTCTGCCGATTGGGTCGATGGATGCACATACTGTGAAGTCATCAATACTCTTTTCCTGACAGGTAAAAAAAATAACTATAACAGGATCATGGCAGTTCTCACTTTGAATCTGGCAGATCTCCGGCCACTGTTTCTGCTCCATCAAGATTTCCTTAAGTTTGGTGCAGAAGGAGACGTGGTCGGTGTAGTCGAGCATGATGCGCACCACCTGAGCAGATAAGTGCTTTAGCCAGGCCACTGTTATCACCTCACAGAACTAGAAGGAGACAAACAAAGACAGTGAAAGAGAAACCTCCACTCCACCGGGCCCCCTGAGGAATTCGTTCACATCTCAGACCAGCTTTGCCTTACCACCATGTCTTTGATGACTGAAGTCGTCCAGGGAGCGTAGTCATGGGAACTGTCACCATAAGGACAGTCAAAGCAACGCTTAACATCATATCCATAGTTAAGTATCATCCTCAGCATGACCTCATCTTTCAAGGCGTACTGGAGTGCTGATGGGAAGTGAGTGCTGTTGACACGGGAGTAGTAGTTTACATTTGCCCCAGACTTCAGCAGTGTGTTGATCAGCTCATAGTTGCCCTGTCTAAGAGCCACCTGCAAACAGTTGATTGGATCCTGGTTCACCATTGCCCCAGCCTCTAACAGCAAGCGGGTGCACTGAAGATCATTGTTGGAGACAGCAAAGAAGAGGGCCGACTTGCGCTCATCATCATAGTTACGGCGCACCCTCGGGTGCAACATGAAGTTTGGATCATAGTCAGCTTTGAGCAGCATCTCCACACAATGGGCATGTCCGCCGGCAGCTGCAGAATGGAGAGGGCTCATCCCACTTTCCTTCACAGCATCCAGCTTTGTCACTGGGATGAGGTGCTCCAGAGCCCTGTCAAAGAGGAGTCCTCATTAAGAACATGATATTGGTTCAAAGTTCAAACTCTATTTTCTAGATTCTGTAACATAAACATCTCTCACAGTATGTGCCCATGGTAGGCCACACGGTGAATCGGCAGGTGCCCGCTGTAAAGAGGTTGGTTGGGATCTGCTCCGTGGTCCAGCAGCAGGGAGATTATGTCAGGGTTTCCTGATGCTGCTGCTTCAAACAAGATTGAGCCTGATTCTGATTCAAACCACACATTGGCTCCTACAAAATTAATACAGATACTTTAATAGACAGTATAACCAGTATGGAAAGATTAATCTGTTCTAAAACTAAGGCATCCACACAGTCTTGTATATAAATGGATGTTTTTATCCTCTAATAGGCTACTCGGTTATAGTTGATAATTATGCCTCATCAACTGAGAATTTGTTCTGTCTAGGGCTGGGTATGTTTTTTGACACCGTTTGCTGACCAATCAGTTCGGACTGTGTATTTGGGAGTGGCCTTAAAGCCTTAAAGAGACAGGAGCTAAAACAGAGTGTCTCAGATAGAGGGGGAATACAGTGCTGAAAAACCTATTCTAGTAGTAACCCAAAATAAAATTATGAACCCAAAAAAAGAGCATAATATGTCTCCTTTAATACAGGTGTTGGGTCAGGTCTTTACCAGCATGTAAATAGATCGGTTCGCTCCCATTCCTACCAACTGACGTCAGTTCCTGAAAGGTGCTATATAAGTAAATAAATGTATTGTTATGATTACCTTTTTGTAACAGGACCTCCACTACATTCAGATGTCCATTTTGTGCAGCCAGAGCCAGCGGAGTTTTCTTCTTGATGTCACAGGCATTCGGGTTGGCACCAGACTCTAGGAGCAGATACACAAAGTTCTCCAGGCCTAAAAAGGCAGACTCATGTAGAGCCGTTCGGTTCAGCGGTCCTGTTTGGTCTACTTTGGCGTTATAGCGGAGCAATAGCGTGGCCAAGTCATACTGGTCATTCAGAATAGCTGAGAGTAGGAGAGAGAAGAATTTAAATATCAGTACATATCTTTAGGTCTGTCAAATGAGGTTTAAATTCAGATGTCAGATACCTGCCACTAACGGAGAATCCTGCTCATCATTCTGGAGATCCGGGCTACAACCGTTCTGTAACAGGAATGTGGCGTTCTCTCTGAGCCCATGAACCACAGCCAGAAACAATGGTGTCTCACCCTTTAGTGTTCGACACTGGGACGCACCAGGGGGTGATGCTGGAAGCCAAACGCAAAACAACCAATCAACATTTTAAAGGATAAGTTGACCCAACAACGACAGTTAAGAAAAAGTAAAGTAAAATTATTTACTCACCCTCATGCCGACGGAAAGTCGGGGGAAGTCTCATAGTCATTTTTGGAGCTTCAGAGCAGTACAGTGTTGCAGCGTTGTAAAAAAAAATGGCTCCATACAGCTCATTCAGCATGATCCAAGTCGCTGGAAGCCCCGAGATCCCAAATTGAATTTTTTTATTTACACCCTCCATGCACGGTCGAGCTTGTGCAGTCGCTTCAGATGGGGTGCGTGCTAACTCTTTTAGCTTAGCAGCTACAGTGACAATTTTGGATTTAGAAAATGGTTAAATAACTTTTTTTTTTTAGAAATTCAAATCAAATTGGAATCTCCCACGGCTTCCGGAGACTTGGATTACACACATTTTTTTTCCAGTTCTTTCAGTTTAAAACAAGTCCCCATCTACTTCAGTTGTTTAGGAGAATGCTGCCACGCTGTTTTGCTGCGAAGCTCCAGAAATGCTCTGTGGACTATGAAACTTCAACCGACTTTCCATCAGCATGAGGGTGAGTAGATAATTCAATTTTCATTTTTGGGTGAACTTTTCCTTTAATAACCTGAGAAGACAATCTCAAGAATTTTTTTATCCTGGTGCGCTGCAGCCTCGTGCAGCGGGATCCATCCTCGTTCATCAACTCTGGACACAGTCTCTGGATGTACTACCATCTTGTTTAGTGCCTCCTCATCGCCTAAATATGAAGAAGACATTATATCAAAGCACTTCATCATGACCTCGATCAGCTTTGACAGGTTAAAGAATTACATCAGTGTACCCTCCTTGATTGCTTTGAAAATCTCATCAGGGTCGTCACTGAGTTTCAGATCGCTATTGCAACAAATAAAAAGGATTCAAATGATCAAGAGACACATACTGTACAGAAACAGAGATTTCACACTGGGGGGTTAGAGATTAACCTCGGATTCAATCCTTTGAGCTTTCTATATTGAATCAGACTTTGTTCAATTATATATTGCGTCGCCTCATCTTCATCCAAGTCGTCCTCCGATTGATAAAAATCATCCTCTGTCTCTGTGTTCATCGGTCAGTCCAGACAGGGTCAGTGCAAAGAAGGTGTTGCTCTGGGGAGAAACAGCCGGTAAACAAGACCGTTAAATCTGGTAACTGAGAACTTACACGACAAGTGTTTCCCCTGATGGAAAAGTGAACTAGAGCAAAGTGCAGCTAAGCACGCAATTGTTGAATAAGATGTCAAAATAAGATCCAAAAAGTGTTTCAGTTTTTTGGGGGTTTTTTTTGCCCATAACCTCTTAACTTTCCTCGTGATAGCAGATCTCCTGCAGATAATTTTACAGTATTTATCTCAATGTGGCTTGAAAAACTGCATGAAGATTCCTGCTGCATATATGACTGATTGAGAGCATTTTTTAAATATGAAACTAGACAATACTAAACTCAGACCACGACAAGACACCTTAACAGAATCACAAGTGACCTGTTCAATTCAACAGCTACAAGCCACAGGTTCAAGTCCAACAGGTTGTCTATACAGCAAACTCAATATTTCTCTGGATGCATTATTCATTTATTGTCTGTTGTTTACCTTCAGTCAAATGGCTGTGCACCTTCGGGTGGTTTTTAAACAGTCGAGCCAGTATGCTTCTCAGTACCCGCACATGCTGCAGCTATTTATATCTCACCCACTATAAATATCAGATCACGGGGTCCTCACAGCCTGCACCTAGCTTTGACCCACTAAGCACTGCAACAACCATTCAGCTCATATACACATTCACTGACAACACAGAAGCCGGAAAAAAACAAAAAACAAACAAACAAAAAAACGCAAAATTAGACAAAAGATAGCTTTTTGGACTAGTTTCATATTCATTAAGCTTTTCATTAGTTTGCGGGTTTTATTGTGCACCTTCCATAAATAGTTTTATTACATTGTTTCTTAAATACTGATGTTGAGATTGCCCTTTTTACAAATGTGTGTGAATGTACAGTATGTATTACCACATGGCTTGTATCAAGTTCAGTTTTTTTCACCTTTTATTCAGTGATCCTTCATACGAAAAGTGGATTTTACCCATATTCTTGCTGCACTAGTTTGTGTGCTAGAGAAAAGCAAAATCTGTTACATTTTTCAAGTTTCAGGTTATAATGTCATAAAACATAATGTAACAACATTCATAATGGGATATGAAAAAGGGAAGTGTTGTGCGGAGGACATGAATAGTATTCCACAGATATGTATTTATGTATTTTCAAGGAGACATGGAGAAATGTTGCTGTTATTGAGCATCATGGTACAGTAAGGAGGATTTTAAAATGCATGGGGCTGTACAGAGGAAAGAATCAGTCCCTCTGAAGATGGGTCAATATACAGAAACGTCCACTTTTGGACTCATTGAATCTATGAATACACATAAAAGAAAGCTTAATGACCTTTTTTATCTTTTTTAAAACTGTATCAACATAAGGACAGTTGTTTGAAAAAACACCAGTGATTATACTGGAAAAATGCATTTTACAAAATGGCTGCTACAGGGCATCAAACCACTTGTTGTCAATCATGTAAACCCATTAAAATGATGACAACAACTCTGACTGTATATAAGCAAAATGCTCTATTTAACTGCAGGATGAAAAGCGCTGCAGTGCATCTCTGTGTGCGCGATATGATGCACAGATCTCAGTCCGCTGATCAGGCAAGCCATCATTCAGATGAATAGGGGATGGGGTGTTGGTGTGTGAAACAATTTTTAATGAGGAACATATTAATTGCAACACCTGCAGCAATCCTCCAGCATCAGGGCCCACCTTATTCCTGGCTGAAGCACAAACAATGACCACCACTTCTGATGAAAGTCTATGTGGCTCAAATGTTCACAGACGAGGTAATGTTAATGTTAAAATTTTATTCATGTTAAGTTCAGTCTTGTTCGTGATTGATTTTCTATTCCAGAAACAGAGACAGGCACTGTTACCTTGAGTAAACATTTGGATTTCTCTTGGTTTAAAACATTGCTGGAAACATTTGGGATAATGGAAATACACAACTCAAAAAAATATATAAGAAAGGTTTAGACGTTTTTAGACAGTATCAGCTCTCATGAGGAACCGCACATTGGTGACAAACAGAAGCAAGTTAGTCCTGAGAAGAGGAAGCAAAGGTGCCAACAGGCCGGAAAGGTGTAGCTGTAGAAGAGTGGAGAATGTTCTTGCTAATAAATAGTACTTCACAAGCAAGATCATCAAGTTTTATGGCAGCACTAGTTTAACATCACCCTTCCTAGTTACTGCTGATCCTGGTTATCATTACAGGCCAAAGACATCTGTTTTTAATTTTTAGAAACTTTTTTCTTACATTTGGCTTTGAGCTATATAACTGGTACAGCACATGACTGTAAGGGCCCTATGTAGAGGGTCCATAGCGCATGGTCTAAAGCACAGTGCGCTAGTGCCTTTTATGTCCAAGTCCATTTTGCTAGTTAAACAGCGAATAATCTGGGCGCAAAGTGCGGCGACACGGCGTAAAGAGGTGGTATTTAGACTGAATTAGTCATGGATGTGTTTTGGGTGGAACATAATTCAAACCAATGAGCTTTGCGTGGAGTGTAAGATAGGGCCATAAATGAATTTCTAAAGCAGTGGTACATAGTTACCCTGCTTGGTGCCTAGAGAGAAGTGGTGTAAATCTCAAATAATATATAATAACAATAGAACATTTTATTGTATTAATATCAGAGTGGTTCAGCTTTACATACTGAAGATGGGCTCAACACTGAGGAAATGCTGAATACTAGTACTTAGCCTTATAAAAGTCATGAGACAGTTCAAGAGTAAAATTCAGTCTGATTGTTTATTGATGTATTGAAGTTTTTCCAGAACAGTTAATAGATACTTAAGAATCAAATCAAATTTTATTTATATAGCTCAAAATCACAATCACATTGCCTCAATGGGCTTTACAGTCTGTACAGTGAACGACATCCTCTGTCCTTAGACCCTCGATTGGAGTGAGGAAAAACTTGCCATGTTGATGGAAAAAAGACCCTTTTAACAGGGAAAAAAAAGACGATGGAAGAAACCTCAGGAAGAGCCACGGAGGAGGGATCCCTCTTCCAGGACGGACAGACGTGCAATAGATGTCGCATGTACAGAAAGAACAGCAAATCACAGTTTACAAGTCAAGAATGTCTATTAACTCTGTGTCTAACTAAAAAATATATAGCACAAATGAAAAGTTGTGGCTGGTTGGAAGTTCAATGTCCAAATTCAACTGAATGCAGCAAGAGATTGGGGTCGCACTTTATTTTAGAGTACACTAATAAGATGTAATAAGCTGTACTTTGTCCGATTTTATTTTCAGTCTATATGCCATATCATGTCATGCATGTCAGACTTCGCTGTGGGTATGGCGTCGATTCAACAATTAATCTTGGTTTGAGAAACAATGTTTACAGTTAGAAACTTCAGCAGGAGTGGGGCTTTAGTCATCTGCCTCCATCGTGTTTACAAAGCTGCTGGTCAGGCATTCATAGAGCGCAATTAATCTGTGTTATTTAACCTGTTGTTTTTTCTATAATTAGTTAATCTAAATTAATGCATTATATTGACAGCCCTGCTTATTACATCTTATTAGTGTACTTTACAATAAAGTGCGACCAAGATGCCGCGGTGTTCAAATCAAATCAAATCAAATCAAATGGTCCAAAATCACAATCACATTGTCCCAATGGGCTTTACAATCTTCGAGTGAGGAAAAAACCCTTTTAACAGGGGGAAAAAACGACACATGACCTCCTCTCCACTGTGAAGACACAAGATAATTAACAGTAAAAGAGAAAACATCAACATGAAGAGGCATACAATTTTACAGGAATACAGATATAAGGAGAGAGGAGTGCAATGATCCAGCGGAGCCCAGGGTATGACGATCCATATACACAAAAACTTTGTAATATTCCTCTATACTGCTCGTCCGTCCACTCGACCCTCATGCTGATGAGAAGTCCGGTCCTGAAGTGGCGACATCCAGAGTTTGCTTAAAACAACGTAATTTAGTACATTTTTCTAGCCTAAACACTATACTATATTTGCCTGGAGGCACGCTCCCGCGCGCACGCGAGTCTCCCTCAGCCATTTGCACTACGGAAGCCGCGCCAGACAAGATCAACAGAACTCGCGATAGATACACACCGGTATTTACATCGTGCTGTGAGCGACCGAGCAACACACAAACACAAGAGGGATCTGCCTGCACTAATGATTTGAAACTTTGAAACTCACAGCAGGATGTAAATATCGGTGTGTATCTATTGCGACTTCTGTTGATCTTGTCTGGCGCGGCTTCCGTAGTGCAAACGGCTGCGTGGGAGACTCGCGTGCACGCGGGAGCGTGCCTCCAGAAAAATATAGTATAGTGACTGTTTAGGCTAGAAAAATGTACTAAATGACGTCGTTTCGAGTAAACTCTGGATGTCGCCACAGGACACTTGGATTGCAGCGGACGAGCTGTATGGAGGAATATTTTACTGCCGGAGGGTACCCCCGAGGGTCTCCAGCTGCACTTTGAGGAATAAGAAACTACACCGGACTTCTCATCAGCATGAGGGTGAGTCGATAATGACTTAATTTCGTTCTAGAGTGAACTATTCCTTTAACCACTGAGCCACCATGCTGCCCTATAAAACCCTACACAGAAGGTCACTAACCCACTAAAATTAGATTTTTTAAATACTTTAAAGTGTTTGGGGAAACCGGGGCACCCGGAGTAAACCCAGACAGACAACTCAACTCCCCGGAAGAACAGAAAATCCCGCTATAATACCCTACACAGAAGGTCACTAACCCACTACTATTTTTAAAAATAAAATACTTTAAAGTGTTTGGGGAAACCGGGGCACCCGGAGTAAACCCAGACAGACAACTCAACTCCCCAGAAGAACAGAAAATCCCGCTATAAAACCCTACACAGAAGGTCACTAACCCACTACTATTTTTAAAAAAAAATACTTTAAAGTGTTTGGGGAAACCGGGGCACCCGGAGTAAACCCAGACAGACAACTCAACTCCCCAGAAGAACAGAAAATCGTGCTATAAAACCCTACACAGAAGGTCACTAACCCACTACTATTTTTAAAAAAAAATACTTTAAAGTGTTTGGGGAAACCGGGGCACCCGGAGTAAACCCAGACAGACAACTCAACTCCCCGGAAGAACAGAAAATCGCGCTATAAAACCCTACACAGAACTTCACTTCATACTTCCCTGATCCTCATCATCACAGTCAACACGCCAGCTAAAGGTCTTCTTCATCCAAGAGAAGAAGCGTTGGAACCAGTTCTTCTTCTTCTCCCTTGTCTTCTTTGTCCCGATGTCTCCTGAAAATCAAATGACATTAAATACCTCAGCCATACTCCAAAATGCACAACAATTCAGACACAAGAGAAGGTGACTGTTACTTACCACATGTGGTTGGGTCCTCACATATCGCAGACTTGGTGTTACTTTTAGTGTCGCTCACTGAGGACTCTGATGTCTTGTTCAGCCCAGATTGAACACTAAACACACACAAACAAGTTAGAATGTTATTCCTGCTATTGTCATCACATCTTAAAGCTGAAACTAGCTGAAACACTAACACACCCTTGTGTGTCATCACTTGACGTCTCACTGAGGTTCATCTGCGAACTAAACACACACACAAATGGTAATTTCCCTACTTTTGTCTTGATGTCTTCAATGCAATGTCTCCCTACGAACTAAGGGATGAGTTTTATAACCAGAAGACACACTCACTGTTACACTGATGTCCTGGAAAAACGACAGGACACTGATCAAATTATAAATCATCACACCCACCCACCCACACACACACACACACACACACATACAGACACAGAGTATTATCTTGTTATTGCCATGACATCTTAAAGACTCATGTAAACTTCCTGTCAGATCTGCTATTATTTCTCACGAGCTGAACTATTTTCTCATCTGTAAAATGGGTGTCAAGTCCAGAAGTAGAAATCTCACCTAACTGCGCTCTCCAGATCTTCCAGCAGCCGTGTGTTCTTGGGTGGGCTAGGCTGAACCATGATCACACCTGATGGTCCAATTATGGGAGATGAAGTGTAGTTGGCTGACTTGTCACTTGTCTCACTGAGGTTCATCTGTGAACTAAACACACACACAAATGGTAATTTCCCTACTTTTGTCTTGATGTCTTCAATGCAATGTCTCCCTACGAACTAAGGGATGAGTTTTATAACCAGAAGACATGCTCACTGTTACACTGATGTCCTGGAAAAACGACAAGACACTGATCAAATTATAAATCATCACTAACTAACAAAGCACCGCCTACAGCACTCATCACACACACACACACACACACACACACACACACACACACACACACACACACACACATACACACACACAGAGTATTATCTTGTTATTGCCATGACAGCTTAAATACTCATGTAAACTTCCTGTCAGATCTGCTATTATTTCTCACGAGCTGAACTATTTTCTCATCTGTAAAATGGGCAGAGGTGTCAAAAGTATTCACATTCATTACTCAGGTAGAAGTATAGATACTAGGGTTTAAAAATACTTCTGTAGAAGTTGAAGTATCAACTCAAGCTTTTTACTCAAGTAAAAGTGTAAAAGTACTGGTTTCAAAACTACTTAAAGTATAAAAGTAAAAGTAATGTAAGAGAAAAAAAATGCCATTAAGGACAAAAGCTTAGGCCGTGCCACAGGGGCCTACAGTGCACTACCCCACCTCCCCCAAAAAACATTTTTCTAAAGGCCATAATGACTATAATGTTATATTAAAATGTTAATGTTGAAAAATTTGGGATGCACTAGGCTACCTGTTTCAGCCTCATATATGCGAATTGAAAATGAGCGCATTTTAGTACAATGCAAATACATTAAAGAACCATATATGTGTGCTACTGAGCATTAACATCTGTGACATTTTGCTCGAGTTCTCTTGAGTCTCTGCCACGGACATCTTCGTACTAGGCTACATACATAAAGTCTGCTATGTCCTTGCTGGAGTGTGACATGATTTGTGTCATGTGCAGGGGCGATGGATCGCGTACAAACCAATAGGGTGTCGGACAGGGTTGGAATTTCATCATTTTAGGGTCAAGGCCATTTGGCCTTCACTTTTTTTTTTTAGGGGCACCGAGGCCACATGACAGGGCACAAAGACCATTGAGTAAAATTCGATGGTTTTACCTTTCAGATTGATGCCATAACATCCTAATTTATAATAAGACATGGATTATGTTTTAAAACATTTTTTAATACCAATATCAAGTTAATGTTACATTAGAAAACAGTTTTTTTTTAAAGTACATCCAAAAAAGAGTGTAAAAGAGTGTAATTCACACAGAAAGCTGGCGCCGCGGCTCCAAAAGAGGCGTGACGGTACACGTCATGATGATGACGTGTGTGTTTTTTTCAAAGTGTTTCCCCGGTGTCCTCCTATTTTTAAAATGTAAGGAGTAGAAAGTACAGATAATTGCGTGAAAATGTAAGAAGAAGTAAAAAGTCGGCTGAAAAATAATTACTCCAGTAAAGTATAGATCACCCAAAATTTCTACTTAAGTAAGGTAACAAAGTATTTGTACTTTGTTACTTGACACCTCTGAAAATGGGTGTCAAGTCAGGAGGTAGAAATCTCACCTAACTGCGCTCTCCAGATCTTCCAGCAGCCGTGTGTTCTCGGGTGGGCTAGGCTGAACCATGATCACACCTGATGGTCCAATTATGGGAGATGAAGTGTAGTTGGCCGACTTGTCACTTGTAGAAGCCAAGGCTTCATCACTTGACGTCTCACTGAGGTTCATCTGCGAACTAAACACACACACAAATGGTAATTTCCCTACTTTTGTCTTGATGTCTTCAATGCAATGTCTCCCTACGAACTAAGGGATGAGTTTTATAACCAGAAGACACACTCACTGTTACACTGATGTCCTGGAAAAACGACAGGACACTGATCAAATTATAAATCATCACTAACTAACAAAGCACCGCCTACAACACTCATCACACACACACACACACACACACACACACACACACACACACACATACACAAACACTTACTTTGTGTAGTCCTTGGTGATGAATGGATGGTTGAGGACTTCACGAGGAGTGATCCTCTTATTCGCATCAATTGTCAGCATGGCCTTCAGGAGCTCGATACAGTGCTCTCGCTCCACAGCCTCAGCTTTGTTCTCTTCCTCCTCACGCATCTATTTGAGGAAACAACAGTCAAATCCACCATCAGTCAAGTCGTCCTCATGATAATGAAAAGACAATCAATCATAGTGACAATGAAAGTTACTTGACACTTACTTTTTTCAGATCATCCAGAGATTTGACATTGTGGCACTCATAGAGTCTGGGAAATTTAAATCCACCGTATTCCATACTTGTCTAAAAGAAGATTCAAAGTGTTTGTATTAATGTTAATATTAATGTTGTATTAATATTCTGGTAAAAGATTAAACAACTTCTGTAAGGGTCAGAGAAGGTTCGTTGTGGTACCTTGAGCCTCCAGGTGTTGAACTTGGTCCTCATGCAGTAATCCTTCGTCTTTCGACCATCATTAAAAACATGGTCCGCTGGCAGACCCAGGACTTCAACAATGTCCTTTAGCTGGAGATTATAAACAGCATTAAATCAAAATATGCAAGAGGAAGCAAAATATTTTTCAGGGTAAGCCAGTCAGAGGCAGAGTAGGGCAGTTCATCCTGGAAATCTTCTGTTCTCTTTTTGACAACATGCTAATGCTAAGACCTCCCATCATAGCTAAGAACCACTAAACATCAAATTACTTCCTTCTGTCATACTCATAGTACATTTAGAGCATTTTCATCTGTTTGAACAAAAGACCAATTTTTCATTCCCTATTTTCTTTTGAAAAAAAATTGATTTCCAGCTTTAGACTTTTCATCATACATGTGGGATGTAGCCTACATGGAGTACTTATTAAAGAAAAACCACAAGCTCAAGTGAAGAAATGCAAGTAATTGACAAATTGACCATAGTTGATGACTCACTAGTTCATACTCAGATGGTCCTGAGAACAGTGGATATCCGCAGATCATCTTGGCCATCACACAGCCCATGGACCACATATCAATTGCCTCAGAAAATGGACGGCCCAAAATAATCTCTGGAGACCTAAATGTGGAAGAGAAACATCACACAGGATGTTCACATTGTTATATTTTGGAAAGTGAGCACATGGAAAGAACATGTTACAGGGAGGAAGCGCACAGCTGCTTCTTCATGGTAAAAATGTAAACTACTAACTTAATCAAGTATAATAATAAAAACAAGCTACTTTACCTCACACAGAGTGGTTGGAGATGCGCGCCCTGGCTGGCTTCTGATATGGGAATGGCCAATCCAAAGTCTATCAGCTTGACTTGGAAAGGTCGGCTATGTTGATTCTCCATCATTATGTTATGGGGTTTAACATCAGTGTGGATCACCCCGATCCCCTTTAGCGCGTCAAGTGCTGTGGCCAACTGAAAGTACAAAGTCAGTTAGAATGTACCAAAGCCTAAAATTAACATTGTGCTCAGTGCTTTACTTTCCATCTGATGGTGCTGTGTTCATACCTGTTGGATGATGGTTCTGATGTCACTCAGAAGCATAGGCATCAATATTCTCTTTTGAAAGTAGTCATCTAGGCTTATATCGAACACCTCTAACACAAGCGCATTTCCAAATCTGGTTTGCCAACTATCGAAACACTTGACAATGTTGTGTTTGTCAAGGTTGAGGTCCCTGAAACGTTTCAGCATGGCAGCCTGGAGACACAAGCAAGTTCGACATGATTAGTTTTTTGCAGTTATTTAATGTGTTCATGTGTGCAGTCAGGGGAAACTTGAAGTTGAACGTCTTGGAGAGCACTGAAAGGCAGAGCTTCATATTGTGGTGCTTAAAACTTAGTGTACAAATAATCACTATATCTTTACATAGTAATGTCGGTAGATAGCTTTAACTGTTAAGGTATTATTTAACTGCACTACGTAAAAGGAATTGTTCTTTTGCACTGGGCCCTTACTGCACCTTTGACTATAAAAATATCTTTTACAACTGTGAACATCAAAATAAACAAAGTTTCTCACCTCATTCGTGGAAGATCTGTCCAAGAATTTAGGGAGCTTTATAGCCACAGTCTGCCTGGTTTCCTTATCCCAACATTTCACCACCTTTCCAAAGCCACCCTCTCCCAGATCATCCAGGAACTCATATTTCCTGGGGAGTCTGAAGATTGTCTTGCAATATGAAATGATTCTTTTCAATGTCATTTTTCTCTCCGAATGCTGAAACAAAACAGGTGAAAACAATAAAAAGGAAAAGTTACTTTCATTCCCTTTGCAGGACCATAAGAATGCTCCAGATATTGTACTGCAGATTGTGTATATTTATTTTTGCTACCATCCGCTGGTTTCTACTCTGTCAACAATTAGATTACACAAAACATGTTAAACCACTGCTTGAGGTCTTTACATAGACAATCATGTATTTATTTCATCATTGTCTGAGGTCTTAGCAAAATGAAGGTACTTTCTAGTAAATGTTAATGTTTGGTACTAAGTTGTTTAATTTAAGATCAGTTTACTTTAAATAAACATACAGAGTCCTTCTCTGAGCTCTGATTGCAGTAAAATGTAGAAGAAACAGGAGCTGGCTCAATATTAATATCTGGTTGTAAAGTAAAGGAGAACTAGAGCTCAGAAATGCAGAAAACAGGAAAGAAGAAGTGACTTACCTGTATCGCAGTGGTAGAATACGATTGTCCTTGAGGGTAGTTTAGTACGTAGTCATTCACAACTGCTCTGTTCGTGATGAAAGGAAAACAGTTCCGTAAAGTCCAGATCAAAGGAAATGTTCTCCCAGCAACACCAGTTTGAATGTAAACACCACACACTGAAGCATGTTCTCTGAGATACATTCAGCAAAAACATGAATGAATGAATGAATTAATTTCAACAGAGTTGTGAAAAATGACTAGTGACAGATCAGTTGGGTGTTGATGGTGGGTCAGTGCTTCATGGGGAGATACTATTATGCTCTACAATAAAGTCAGTAGTGTGTGGCCACACATTTCAGGTGATCAAGAGTTAAATTAAAAAATATATCGTAGAAAAAACAAAGTATACACCAATTAAACTGTAACTGTTGCACCATCAGCTTCTGGGACATTGAGGCCTCTGCAGACAGCTGAAGTACACAGTCACATGCACACATGCTCTGATAGGGGATTAATGCAGGAGGTGTATTATTAAATAAGTTACTGGGTTTTATCATTTTACTCTTGCCATGTAACATTTTTATTCTTTTTTTAAAATGCCACAATGTTTTTATATTTATAAATATATATATAACTATATTTAATCCTCGTGTTGTTTGATTTGATGACACTTTAAAATAACCATCATTTATTAACAGTAAAGTTATCATTAATTAAACTTCTATCATAAGTTTTTCACTTTTAACAAATAATGAAAAGCTTTATACACCATTTATTAAGGAATTGCAAAGGTTTACATCAATTGCAACTTTATAATGGCCGTACAAATAATGTTTACAGATTAACTACAGTATTTATTAACCATTTACAAAGTATTATAAACATCAGTGGCAACTTTGCAATAAACAATTGCTTAATAAATGGTTTATAAAGCATTTCATTGTTAGTTAAGAGTGAAATATCTATTTAATGTTTAACTAAAGATGGTTGAAGTTTAAAGTATTACCCTCTACTTGTACATATCTTCCAGACTTCCTTCTTAATGAAGACATAAATCTTAACATTAAGTCACAGATGTATAGATTACCCAATTAATTTACCATTTATTAATGATGATTATTATCAAGATCTTTACTTGTTACTTCCAAATGGATTTAGGCATCAATTTTTTGGACTCAGACAGCCATCTAACTTTGTATTCTGTTATAGCAGCTGGACTAGAGGGCCATTTGAACTGAAGGTGGTCATTCACCACCCAACCCCTCCCTGTCCAAAGCAATCCACAGACATGTTCTATTCAGAGTTTTGAAACAAATACCAATGGCCAGACACTGGTTTTATTTTTAATTTTGCATAGAGATGGAACAGAGAAGAAAGCAGGCATCAAAGTGTTTCATGTGTCACAGTAAGGTCCTTGAGTCTTAAACTGTTTTCAGTCATCAAGCTGGCAGAGCATGGCCACGCCACGCTTGATCCAATGCTGAGGGCGCCTGCTTGTGGGCAACATCATGGAAATCACAAAATTGGTGGAGTGTCCTGTAGTAGAGAGGGTGCCCTTCCTCTCACTGGTCTTGTAGAGAGGGCAGACAAACAGCTTGTCAGGCTCAGTGGTCTTCGTTTGAGCTGCATGAGGAAGAAGAAAGTAAAGAAACAATGAAAATGGAAAGCAGAGAGTCAGGAATGCATGCATTTCATTTGTGTACAAAATATAATTCTTACCTGGTTTTATCCAGATGATGGGCATCAAGTCAAACAAGACTTTGGGGTACTGCTCGCCTAGAACTCCCCTGATGACAGGGAGACAAACAATATTTAAAGCAACATTATGTATCTTTTTTTTTTTTTTACCTTAAAACTGCTTCAAAATAATTTAATGGTACAGTATCTTGTAATAGGGTGAATGGTGTCTCTGTCTCAGCCACTACACCCCCCTATCACTTTCTGCACTATGTTACTTCAGTGAGAGGGGAGGATCACAGCTTTATGGTGTGCTCAGACCAAACGGCATTATGATGTTGTGATTTCGCCATTTTTTGATCCATTTATTACAGTCAGATCACAGTGAAATCGCTTCGTTTTGGGTTCACACTGATGTGGTAAAACAGATTAATTCAGTCTATGTCTACTTGCTGGTCACACGTACTATTTATTGATTTTAACACACCTATTAAACTGGCCCTCACCAGAGACAGCTGGACAGGCGCCATGCAGCTGAGAACTGGGCACAGGTCAGTCTCAGGTAGCGCTGGAAGATGGTGAAATTGGCAGAGCTGGGTGCCGCGCGAGTAACGTAATCAAAAATTAATAATCACAAGTAACGTGATGCGAGTATTTTCTTCGTGTTTGGTCTAAACGCACCATCACATACATGTTTACTTTCAACATACAAGTTTTCAAGACATAACACTGTTATAACGTAAAGAATTTTGTTTGTAGTTAGCACCTACATTACGTCTGACAAATTGTTATAGACCTGGGATTTGAATTTATGACAATGCCATTGTATTCAGAAACTGTGGGGGGTGCCAAATACCAATTTCTACATATATGTTGCTTTAAGGCTTATCAGGTTTATATAAAGTTTATTTCCCTTTTTTTTTTTTTTTTGCTATTATGATACAGTATATAACAAAAAAAACCTTGTTTTATCCCATCGAGCACCATCCAGAAACAATCCATTAACATAGACACCATCCTCTGGTGATGTGTCTGACTCGTCAATTGGAAGAACCTGTACAGTAAAGTCATGACAACAAACCACAGATCAGTATACCTTATGTGAAGATATTGTGGACAGACGGATTATAAAGTGTGGGTCTTTTAACCTCAAAATCAAAGCCTAGCAGGTCAATGGGGATGTGGTATTTCCTGGCATAGTTCTGCATAGCCCCAGTTAAAAAGGCCTGCGTGAAGAAGAAGCCTGACAGCCAGAACACGTTTGGTTTGCCGGTGTCGTACCAATCCTACAGGCACACAAAGTAAGAGTAAAACTATAAGTGGAGTGACAATCTCAACAAAACTCCCATATAATCATATTCCTTTTTTCCTGCTCATCTAAATGATATTCATAAAGCAATCTTACCTGCAAAAACTTGAGCCTTGAGAGAAAGTCAGTAATGTAGCTGCCCAAAGGTTTGAGGCTTGGGTAGGAGCGCTTGGCCCACTTCTCTGGGACCTTGCCAACTATCAAACTGCCTGCAACAGCCTCCAGCTCTGCATCCATCACCACTAAACCCTTGATAGCCTTCAACAGGTTCTGCAGACTCACACGGATCGTACTGCACAGCCTGAGAGAGAAGGCAGAAAAGCAGTTCAGTCGTATAAAATATGTGATGATGTGCTGTATGTCTGTAAGTTCTACACTAAGCTATTTGTTCATACGTGTTGTAGCGCTCCATCTCTTGGACGAGCACAGTGTTCATACTCTCCTCGTACAGCACTGGGAACTTCAAGAGAGCTGCTTCTGTGTCAAAATTAGATGGGAGCTGGAAGAAATAAGCAAGTCCACGAGTTAAAAACATACAATGCAGCACATGTATTTTATAATAAGGTAAAACTTCAAGAGACATTGGATATTTTACTGGAATGCTGCACCTCAATTGGCGCCGTATGGATTTCCTTCCAAAATATAAACATGTATCTAATCTAAGATTCTGAAACCAACCAAACTTACCAGTTGGTTGGTTGGGCTAAATGCTAACATCAGCATGCTGGCAGGTTCACAATGAAAATTCTCATAAACATGCTGATGTTGAGCAATTATAATGTTTACCCCGTTAACCCTCTTAGTTAAGCATGTTAGCATGAATCTTCACTGGCCTCACGATTCGATTCGATAACGTTTAATGCAAAATGATTCTCGATGCATCTCACTGTATGGCATCCTCAATTATCTATGTTACTGCACACGGCTACTTTTTCATCATTTAAATTCCACTTTTAATTGAGAAAGTTCTTCCAGTATCAGACTACTGCAGTCTACAAAATAAAAGCTAAATCTTTTCAATACATAAACATTACAGAAACAACATTTATCCATCTGCAGTGCCTTACACATTTGTTTTAATCTACAATCCTATTGTTTTCACATGGCAGCTTTAAGATAAGGCATTTATTGACTGCACCAGAACAAAAATATTACATTTTTTAATTAATTTATCTTATCTACAAGGAATGGATTGATCAACCCATAGTATACAGTATATATAGTACATACATGTAAATATACTGTATGTATTTAATTTTACTTGTACTTTTGATTCTTAAGTAAATTTAACATCAAATAATTTGATGAGTAATACTCATCACACTCAAAGTACTATTTGTATGGGTGACTTTCACTTACAAAAGTGACATTTTAACACAATATCTTGACATATTTCGATCATAAACCAAAGAACTGTCTCAAAGTGGATAAAAAGCTAAAATAAATCACCCTGAGGGGGACGTGAATACCAACAGTTGTTGAGAATTTTCCTTTAAAAATCATAAATGTCAACTTCATTATTCATGAGAATCCATTGCTTGCATTATCAAGTAAGTAAGTGTTTAGATGAATGAAAACTTTAACCTGTTGGTGGCGCTACAGGAACATTCAGGAGATCATCAAAATCAGTAGGATTCATACTGTCTATACAGAACTTCATGGCAATCCATCTAATAGTTGTTGTAAAGATTGATATTGTTATCTCGAGAGCTCCGCCACCAGGACGGCTGAAAATTGCAAAATGAAGAGGAGGTTTGATTAGTTTATACCTTAGTGAGGATGTCATTCGCTATGTCATACAGCGTGTTGTCACTCCCAGAGCTCGCCCCTCCCTTAGCTCCTCCACCCTGCGTGAGCAGCAGTGAATCGAACAGGAACTTTGTCTGCTGGAGATCTTTAGAAATGTCGACATTTTCATGCATCCCAAACACCTCTGGAAGCTGGCTGAATGGAAGCTCCTAGAACACAGCAAATGAAATGCTATTCAGTTGGAAATCATATATATGTAAATCAAAATCTGAACTGTAGTGTTAGCCTAAGCTATATAATAAGCTATTTATCTTCTTTATGTGCGTTATATCAAGTGGCCTTACCTTGATAAATTCGATGTAGTCCTCATATACAGATTTAGGTGGGGCATAGTATTCGCCACTAGGTGAGAAAGGGTACCGAGGTTTCTCGATGACGTCTTTGTTGTAGAAGTCAGCCAAGATGGTCATCAGAAGGCGCCTGTCCCAGTCGTCTGTCACTCGGCCACCGTAGTTACACTCCCCGGTCAGGTAAGTTATGGCCTCGAAGGGCACCTCATCATATTCATTTACAAACAGCTAAAAAGTAAAATGAAATTAATGTATGTACGATTCCTGCGATGTAGGTGTCAGAGGCAACTCTGAATGAATACCTGTAGCTGTCTGATGCTCATACGTAGGTCAGACTCATTGAAGCCATAGGGGATATTCCAGCCCAGTGGACCAAACTTCTTCCTCTCTTGAACAAGAGCATGGAAGAAGCACAGACCATACAGGAGCTTCTCCCAAATCTAGAGGGGAAATCCAAGAGTCAGAGAATGTCCTTAGACAGACAAAAAATGAATGTCACATATAAAATATAAATTAGCTTCCCCCGAACTCACCAGCTCCTTATTAGGGCAGTTATTGAAGAAGTTTTGGTCTGAAACAGGATCTGACAAGTATGACTGTAGCAGGTTGAGCCGAAGTCCTGTAGGAGGCTCGTTTGTCATTTTAACCCCGTTCTGCAGGATGGTCACTGGAAACTGATATCAGAGAGAATTCTTTTAATTTTTTATTTTTTTATGACTAATCAGAATAAAGCTCTATCACGCTGCTGAATTAATTCATACACATGGCGTTGAGCTTAACCTTGGCTGAAGGGTAGCTTGTGAGCCAAAGGCGGAAGTCTGGGTGGCATGTTGCTGGACTGAAGTCCTCACAGATTTTCTCAAGGGTGGACATCCAGGAAACAGCCAGATGACAGTTCTGCAAACACACCCATGTGCCATCCTGCATTGCTGTGGATATCATTTTGGCAGCGATGGGTCCCTGGCCCTGCCCCAGCGAGATGGACTGGAACTTGGCACTACTCATATTCTTGTCACTGGCAAATTTGAGTAAGCCTGTGGAGGGAAGGAGTTACTTCTAATAAATGCAAGGATAGCAGTACCTTGACAGTCAATCATTGGTACTTTAAGGACTTACTAGCCATGGGATCAGCTCCTGGAGACAGCACAAATACGAGTGGGATGGTGGAGTTGGAGTCTGCGTAGCTCTTACTCAGGTCAAAGGGAGGAGGTTGGACAAATTTCTTTCCCAGTTTGCCAGTCACATATTTAGTCACAGCTGGCACAATCTTATCTGGCCTGAGACAGCGCACAATGATCATGTTCTGCAGCTCATTGAGTCGTTCACACCATGGAGTGGGCAGAGGAGTGTTGCACGGCTCTCTACTGTCATAAATAGGCTTGAAGTCCCTTGGGCTTTTGATGAAAGCCTCTCTGTGGAATAAATAACACTTAGATTCACTCCATTAGTCAAAAGGGATTTATAATGACAAACAAGACACTGGATAGGAAGTAATATGAAAGCATTTTTGGTTGAGTGAATGGTGCTTTTTACTTGATTCCTTTTAAGCCAGGCAGTTCACTGGCTCTGCAGATCTCATCCCAGCTCTTGTCCTGTAGCCAGGTGGGGCCGGGGTTAGCTACGGTGTTCTGCAGGCCCACACCTCCGGTCAGCAAGAACATGAAGTCAGAGTACTCAATTTCCTCTTTTGCTCTGAGTGGAAATAGAACAAGATAATGATCAATATAAAATTCACATCCAAATGACTTAACATGAGCATGTTGTTAGCAGCTGAAATCAAAATTAAGCTTACAGGAGTAGGTTGGAGCAGAGGAGGAAGGAAAAGAGGAGTTTGTCCCTCTCAAAAAGAGAGCGACAGACATTACAGTACAGGTTGTAGGTGAAGTGATCAATCAGGTATCGAAGCCTTCTCTCCAGTATCTTTGACTTGTTACTGATGAATAAAAGACAAAACATAGGAAACATTAGATGTCCAGCTCCTACAAGTTTCTTATCGCGATCCACGATGAAGTCTGTTATGGTCCCATCCCTATGTCAGATATCGCAGTATTTTCATTCAGAATTTTAAAATGTAGCTGAATCGTAGTAATAGTACAAAAATCCTGTGTGTACAGGGAACATTTGCTGCTGCAGCTGTGAGGGATTACTTTTTCTTTCACTCTGTGCTCATGTCTTCTTAGCTTTTTAGGGATTGTTTGTTTTCTTCTAAAAAAAAGACCTTTAGGATGATTTGGAGAAAACTCCAGTTTAGGCATGTGTACCAGGAGCAATGACACAAATCTCTTTTAAATCTGACAGCAGTTATGACTGAGACAGGAACTGAGCCCGACATCCGAATAAGAGAGTTGCTGTTATAATCCTTGTCTTTGTCAAATGTGTGATTCCAGCGTGACATTCAAGCTTGTGTTTATGCTGTTTTCTAAACTGCTGGCACAGTCATAAACTCCCAGATTTGTCAAAATGCATTACATCCTGTGGCACAGCACAATACACTTCATGAACATAACTCACCTGTCTTGAATAGAGTTAATGTAGAGGTTGACAAACCAGCTGAGAGAGTACTGGTACATAGGGTCTATGTTGGTCAGATCAGCAATGCTGAAGAACAGGATGGAGGAGTGCTTGGCGATGGCTCTGTAACCCTCTCTAGACTCTGCTATTTTGATCTCTGTCTTCTCTGCAATCTGGGAAATATGTCAAACATAGGAAGTTACCAGATACCAGGCTTGTCATATTCACAGTCCAGGTCTTATTTTTCACTGAACAACATTTGAGAGTTATTTGTGCATCTTCCACACCTGCTGTTTCTTAGTAATCTCATTGGACATGATCTTTGCAGAGTCTAGAATCTGAATGGCACTCTCATCCTCCAGGATATTTCCCTCAGAGGACTGCAGTGTCTCCAGGATCTTGTCCTCAGTTTCTTTTAGCTGCCTCTTGTTGGCAGCTGACTGCAGGATAAGCGCATTCCTCTCCTCTTCCAGCTCTGGCCTGTAGAGCAGATAAATCACAAACAATCAGGAGGCGATAATAAGTATTTTAGTGGTACACCTATGGGACCATCTTATGAGTGCTACCTCTCCTTGGCAACCACAATCCCTAGCAACTGGTCCTCCAAGCCCTCTGGGGTGATCATGAAATTGAGCAGAGACACCTTGGTGGCCAGTTCTGGGAGGTAGTGTGGGTTCCTCAGCTTAGTGGTGATATAGAAGCGGAAATCGCAGGAGTATTCGATCACACTCTCCCCCAGTCTGATGCAGTCCACACCGCCTGGGTGAAACAAAATGAATGATCTAATTTTACACAATTTTTGTTTTAAATTCTCAATCACCCCTTTAGCAGTCATCTCACATTAACAGCACCTTGTTTGAAGGTCTGTTTGAGCAGCAGCGGTTCCAGTGAGGGGTCCAGCTCCTCGCCAACATTTTCCAGCAGCACCGGTGATCCAAACTGAATACAGTTTTCCAAAGTTCTCATATAGTCCCCATCTGCGAGCTTGATTACACTCAGGTTGTTCTCTTTCTCTGAATTCTTTACCCACTTGTTGGCCTGACCCTGGGGGTCAATCATCAAGGGCCTACAAACATTAAGGATGATGTTAATCTGAGGTTGAATTGTACAACTTTGCTGCAAGCTTTGTGTACATTCAACCAAGAACTGTTTGTTTTTGACAGACAGTAGTGAGAGATTTAACTTCAAAGCATTTCAGCAATACAGACTCACCATCTACGTGAATTACTGACAATGACACCATTATCGATAGAGAAGGAGTCACTGGGAAGGCCTGCGATGTTCCAAGCCCTGATCTTAATGGGATCTCCCAGAGTCTTACTGAGAGAGAAGTCATCTGATGATGTAATGTTCTTTGAATACAGATAAGGAAGGTGAAAAAATTATATAATAAGCGATCAAATATGTCTGAACTCAAAGAAAGAGGCTACAAAAGTGTAAATAAAGAACAGGAGGACTGTTACTTGGCAGAGTTTGGTCCATGACTTGGTGCAGTCCTGTCTGAAACCGGCAGTGAAGGCTCCCAGGTAGGCGATGACACCAGCGGAGATGAGAACATCTCCAGTCAGGTTGTCATACGTGTTCTGCAGGTCATCGGCCGCCTTAGACCATCTAAAGACAGAAAATAAGTCAGTGGCATATTATAATCATCTTATTTTCAGAAAAAAAACAACAGTAGAAGATTCATGTGAATCATCCTGACCTGGTCTTCTCTCCACCCAGACCACCAATGAGTTTCTCAGCCCTCTCCAATTTCCTGGCACACAAATCCACCTGGATCTCCAGCTGGGCCTTCTCCTCTGTCTTCTCCTCGAATGTTTTCTGAAGGGCAGCCAGACGGTCCTCGACCTCCTTTAGCTCAGCTCTCTTCTGGTCCAGCAGGGCCATGGTAGCAGCCAGGGACTCCTGCGCCTCTGCCAGATTAGCCTTCTTAGGAGCCACAACCTAAAGCCAAAGAAAGTGGTTGAGTTAAAAAAAAAAAAGCATGTATGCATGTATTATTAGGACAGGTCAAGAGAAAAAAAAGCCAGAAATACCTTTGCCACCCTGTCGTACACCTCCATTGCTTTGATCCACTTGCACAGGCCCTCTGCAGCAGAGGAGGCCTTTACCACTACAGTGGGGTCAAAGTCAGGATTAGTCATGTACTCGCTGCGGATTTTTTGCATCACAGAGACCTGCAGTGAAGAAATAGAGGAATTAGTCACAACAAAATACAATTGTGAGTGTTAAAAAATAAATTAAGAATGTGGTTTTTCTGACACTCACGGGAATATTGTCCTTGTCATATTCTCGTAGATCTCGTAAAAAGTTCATATCACCTAGTAACTTCTTGCTTGGACCCCAGTAGTCAAAAACCTTGACAATGAAGACACATGTTATTCACTGCAATGTTTCTGTAAGTTGCAACGTTACATTTTTTTTTTGTTATAATGAGATTTGGCAGCATTTGTTGTTTTTTTATTTTTTATCTCAGTCTAACCTTTTTTCCAGTCCCAGCTGGGTCAGCTATCTTATCCGGCTTTATCTCTTTCATCACACACACTGCCGACATCACCAGCTTCACCCCTGAAGGAGGATTTTTCATGGACTTCACAATTGTCACATCGGAGGGCTGAAATAAAACAGGCAGCTCAACTTACTCCACTGTCTAAACTGTGACCATCTGAATGGCTAAACTGCAGTTAAAGGGTGCTCACCTTCAAAGTGTCCAAGGCTGAGAGAGCAGCCTCCAGGGCGGGGATGGCCTCAGCCAAGTCACTCTCACACTCATTCTTCAGAGCCTGAGCCTCGTCGGCTTTTATAGTTGCTGCCTCCTCATCAACACGCACAACTTTACTTTTGGCTTCCACCTCTACAGACTCCACTTCAATCACCTGAAAGTCGTCACAACGAGCAATTACATCCAGTGTGTTTTTTATATAGACTTCTGTATATACTCCAGAAAATGGGAAATGTATTCACCTTCATCATTTTGGTGTTCTCTATCTTAGCCTGTTCCAGTTTGGGCTGCAGGTCTACAAGTTCCTGCTTCATCTCACCAACCTGCAGTGGAATATTGTTCAAATGAGTTAAACAAGGTTCACTGAACACACAAAGTAGCAAGCAAAACAATTCTGGTGAAATAAATTAAATACCTGAGATTCAGCGAAGGCTAGTTTATCCAGGCCGTTGGTATACCTCTGTTTTGCTTTCATGACAGTGTCTCTTTTCTGAGTGAGCAGCAGACGGAAAGCTGCAATCAGCTCCAGGTAGGATGTGGGTGTCACATAATTATGGCGACCAAGCTCAGAAAGGAATCTACAATGAAAACAAGAGTTTAATTAAGGGCTTGAGAATGTAGTTTACCTCTGAATATAAAAGCTTATAAATGACCTTGTCATACCTCTCTGAGAGCTGTTTGGCAGAGGTATGGAATGTTTTGCAGATAGGTATGACCTCCTGCCTCTCACTTTCGCTCATCTCCAAGGACTCCAGGAATGAGTTGGCCACTCGCTCAAGAGCCTCTTCTGGCCATGGCTGTCAGGGCAGAGGAAAGAAAAAATAGTGAGGATTGGAACATAGACAAGAGAATAGAAAGACAGACTGCTGAACTGCTAAGAATAGTGTCTATTTTCCTCCCTTGATCATGTCCCTCCTAATGCCAATATATTACCTGGAACCAGTCAATGGTACAGCAGTTGATAAGAGATGGAAATTGGCGCAGGCGATTTCGAAAGGCATCTCCGATAGGACTGAAGGCCACGACGATGTGCAGGTTCTCTCTACAGCGTGCCACGAAGAAGGCAAATAGAGTCAAAGGACTCAACTCCAAATTCTTATTACCAGCCTGGGCGATGGGACGTACTGTCTGGAGAAAGAGAGAAGAAGTAATAGTAACATTAAACATAAATAGATACAGCCTTTATACAAGGTATACATTGCTCTATAAGGGTATACATGTGACAGCTTACCTCCATGATCTCTTGCTTCTCGTCTATGGCAAACAGATTGGGCACCTCCCCTGTGTTCAGGACACTGTCCACATCTTCGAGAAAAGCCTCATCTTTGATCTGAGCGTCAGTTAGCAAGAAGACGGTCTTCTGACCTTTCACCCCAGCATTTTTCAGCAGCATCTAAAGTATAAGAACAATCAGGCAGTCAGGGTGTTGTTAAAATCTTTTACAACCTTAACCACAAGCAGCAATAAAGAAAAGAATGCATATAATGCTTCAGAATAACACAACACAGAGTCTGTCCTAAACCACAGTGCTGACTTTGAGGTCATCTCTCCACTCAGTCATGCCATAGCTCTTAGAGATCTGAGGCTGGAACAGGGTCATGTGGGATATGGATGTGGCCAGACGGGTGATGGACTGGCGTCCACTGCCTCCCACTCCCACTAGTAGTGCATTGCCTCCTGGCTGTTTCAACACACGGCTGATCCGGGACAAGTGCTCCAGGACATAGCTACAGTACATAACACAGACATGTTATTCTCAGCTTATTGTTAGTTTCCATGCCAAAGTCAGATTTTAACATTTAGCTGCTTGATTCAGACCTATTTTTTGCAGTGCGTGTAGTGGAAGTGACTTGTTAACACTAAAGCTTTTTACCGGAAGATGACGAGGTTCATGCGATTCTTGTGCATCTGGTTGTATTCTTCAAGACACGACTCCACCACCTGAGAATAGCTTTCCATTGAGGGCACCTCAGCATACAAGCGCTCATCACCCTCAAGGTCAGGGTTCATGTAGTCACCAAACAGAAGGTTCTGCATGTCTTCCTCAACCAACTGGAAATGTTTGTTACAACTTAATACATATCGATTTTGCCTTTTGTTTCATATGTACATATTTTGTATAAGTAGAGCACAAAACAGTTATGGATTTTTCATATTCTAATGGGAATAACATTCACAAAAATAGATCAAATCTTATTTAGATCCTTGTGAGCAAGGACTGACAACAGCAGCTCCTCTTCTTTCCCGAATTTATGAACATACTGTGAAACATAATAACAATAGAGGGCATGACATGCACTGCAGCAAACGTAACTGAATCTCTTCTTACTTTACTGCCTTGTTTCAGGTGATCAAACACCTTGTCAAAGGACTCTTTGAAGTGATCTTTGAGGATGCTGTTCGTAAGGTGGTAAAGCCACACTCGGTCTTTGTCATCCACCAGGCGGTCATAGAAGACACGGAAGACCTCATGGACAAACAGGCGGATCATAGTGTGTTTGTTCTCCAGCGATGACTTCTTCAGCAGCAGGCAGCCTTGGATGACACGTGAGAAGTCCCGCAGGTTGAAGGTGTAGTGAGACTTGGCTGGAGTTGGAAGCAGGTTCTTCATGGCTTTCTTATACACCTTTAGGAAGTAAAAGCAATCATGGAGAGGACAAAATATGATTGATAACATCCTTTTACACATAAAAAACGTATCTATCAATCTTGTTTTGTTTTTGGGGCGACTCACTTCCATTGTAGCTGTTACTATTTGGGTTCCAATAGTGAAATACTCAGGTGGAAATTCATTGTTTTTGAGATAGAAGGCCACCACGCTGGAGAAGATGCGAACCATGGTGTCATCACTGAAGGCATTAATGCTAAAGATGTTGAAGTGCCGCAGGAAGCGGGGCGTCACAGCATTCCTCCCACCACCAGGCGGGCCCATAGCTGAGATGAGCTGGAGGTCAACAAGAGTGATCTTGGAGGTATCCTTCATGTCATACCTGCCAGAGCAAAACACATAAGGTCAGTATGAAATAAATTGTGTCTTTTTCTCTTGTTTTATTATGAAATAAGCATCTAATAGAGGATGGTTCATACCAGTTTCCATGGTCTATAAACTGCCGAAGAAGCTCCACAGGAGGCTGTGCTCCAAACTGTTCCAGTGCAGGCATGTTCATGTCATCTACAAAGATGACACACTTCTTTCCCATGGGAGGCCCAAACACTCCCTTCCTTCTCTTATCCAACCTGGACATGATGATATTCTGGGAGAGGCAATAAATACAGAATAAATTATTTACAATTAAAATTAGAATCACCCTATCTGGTTTGTTTAGATTTTTACATTTTAAAACATCTTCCTAGCTATCCAAATATTCCTGCCAGAACATTCTGTCATCCAGGCCTCCTACATTCTGACCTGAGTTTGGTTGGCGCTGGTGCGAGCTGAAAAATTGAGAAAGAAGGGTAGATAGCAGTCTTTGTCCAGATTGTTCATCAACTTCTCCTTCACATACACTGACTTCCCAGTTCCAGTAGGGCCTACAAACAGGAGAGGCCTAAGCAGAGACACAGAGGAACAGTTTGAAATTTAAATACATCCAGGGTGAAATGAACCGATTATCTACTCTATAGAAAGCAGTATATAGAGCACAGATTACATTTAAAAAAAAACAATATACTTTTAGCATTTGTATGTATCAGTGAACCTCTAGAATACTGACACTCCATAGCTGATGCAAAGGTCCATGAGGTAGGTGTAGCGAACTGTGTCTATGGTGGGAACAATGATCTCTTGAACTTTGGTGTTTTTGTCCCCAAGGCTGGCATTCTTGATGGCATCATTCCAGTGAAGCCAGCGGCCTTTCCCTTTAAACTGTGCAAGAGATTACATTATGATTTACTGATGTAGACGAAGTGAAACACCTTTGGGTGATGTTATTACACAATACCTCATAGAAATAGTCATACGCCAGGCCCTTCTCATCCATTGGACACTCCCATTTCCCCACAGTGGCGGGGATAGGATGTTCTTCTGTCTTTCCGGACACAATCTCCCTGAAAAACTCACTAAACTTCTCTCTGCTGTCTGTGTCACAGCTGCCGCCGATGGACCACACCAGGGAGAAGGCAAAAGCTGCCTGCAATTATAAAGGAAGAGAAAGGGAGGTGAGCCAGGAGGTGCAAATGTTTGCGAAGTACAGAGCAAGAGTTTGAATTAATAAGGCTAAAATATCATTCAAAATGCTGAATTCATTCAGTTTTTTTTTTACCATGATCCAGGTGCGAATATTTTTATCGCCAGGATCCGTCTTCACAGGTTCAGTGAGCAGCATCTCAAACAGTCGACACAAGGACACCACTGTATTACTGTCGCTAGTGGGAACAACTTCCTGTAAACAGAACCATAATCCAGTTATGTATTTTATATACTGTATAAATGTATACTTCTAAATGTTCTTCAGGTATTATTGTCTGGATTGCTCTAGGGCTTAGGGTCACCTACTCTGCAATGTTTGCGCAGCATCCTGAGGGTGGGCGGCAGGAGCCAGTGGAATAGCTCCAGCAGCAGGGAGCGGTTATCTGGGCTCTGCAGAGGATCTGGAAGAGTATTCATCCAGGAGATCACTAAGGGATCCCAGCCCAACTGAGACGGTTCCATGAAGATCATACCACATCGACTGACTGTGGCAGGCTGCAGAGGGAGAAAACAACCACACAAAACCAAAAAAATACCCTTTTAGAACATCTGGTTACCTTCTGCCAATCAAGCTAGATACAATGTTAACATCTTATCAAGCATGTTGGTGAAAGTTATATTCAAGCAAAATGGTTACCATTCAACAAATGAGCTACTTAACATAGGATAATCAAATAAAGAATGTATTAAACTCCAATTGGCTAACTCACAGAGGCCTGTGATAGATCCATTGCTTCAAAGATCAGACTCATCTGACTGGACATCTGGATGATCTCGCCACTCATCAGGCACAACTGCAGAGGAAGAGTTACACAACAAAGATCTTACTCCAGTATATGAAAAAGAAATAAGTATAAAAATTGATTGTTTTACTGTGTCTCATGGACCTTTTTGTTGTCATCCAGCACAGTGTTCATGCTCTCAATCCACAGTGTATCGATGGGACCATCAAACACCACCCATTTACGTTCTGGTGTTTCAGCAGAAGCAAACTCCCGAAATGTGTTTGCCACAATCCCATCAGTCCACTAATATAGAGGGAAAACAAAAAGTGAAAAGACTAAGAGAAAGATAGGGTCCCCATTAGTTCTAGGTTTAAATCAGTACTATGAATGAAATACACAGATATTATATTTTTCTGTGAGACAGAATAGACATCCAAAGCACTGGTCTACCTCATGGGAAACTAGGTCAAACTGTCCAAAGAGCTGTCCCATGGTAATGGACTTTGGGTTCAGTGTCCTGAAGATGACTTTCTCCTCTTCACTGTACCCTCTCTCATTCATGAGAGTTAGGGTGTCAGCAAGAACATGTAGGACTTTGGTCTTCCCAGCAAAAGGCTCTCCCACCAGCATGAAACTGATACAAAAAGAATATTCTAATGCAAAATCTTGTTTCAAATACTTCCATCAAGACGTGTTAAATCTAAACACGACATCACAGCATGGCAGCAGTGAAACTGAAACTCAGCATACCCGTGCCTGACTATCATCATCTCATATGTCTGGATCATCTTCTTTAAGAAGACCTCTGTTGGCTGTACGTTGTGATTTTTACAGCACTCTTCAGCAGCCTCCAGAAACAGCTGCCAAGGACATGAAAAGGAAAAAAAACAGATTATAATATACATGGTAACATTAATAAATACACAGGTATCAGGTATTAGAGTTAGGACAAAAGAGACCTGATAGTCAGCCTCCGGAAGGGAGATGCCTGGGAACAAATCACTGGTGATTCCATTGAACAGCGGAATATCATGGGAGAGAAACTTTGGCTCATTAACATCTTTTATGGACCTCAGAAGCTGGACATTACAACATGGAGACAAAGTAACACAATCAAAAACTGCAAATCAAATGACACACTCAAGAAGTTTACAATGAGGAGAAGCAGAATGTGTTTAGAAAATGCATTCATTTCGGGACAAATACCAGTATGTCCTCATTCTCATCAGGATACTTGAGCTTGAGGTTTCCTGCGGCCACAAGTACAGCTTTGACCGCCCTCATGCCGTAATCATAATGGAACTGGGAGGAGAGCTGCTCTGAACAGAGCCTGTATGTCATCACAATCTTTACTGACAGTGGTTTGGCATTGAGGAAGCCATATGAGTAGAGAGAGATCTCTGCGATCAGTGCGTAGTTGGGGACCATCATGGCCACTGTTCGGAACAACACCTGCACAGAGAAATGAAATGAAATGTTGTTAATATGTTACTGCCAATGTTGGAAAGTCACTGGAATTATTTGAAGAGTTGGAATCAAATAGAGTCGATTAATATCATCAATAATACCAAAAGTTGAAGCGGTAACAGGCAATATTCTCGTAGCGGACTCTAATAAATAATATTAGTTCATAGACCTTGAGGTTGTCTGGGAGTTCTGAGCGTCCTGCATAACCAGGGTTCATCGTGATGGACACAAAGCAGTTGGGATTGAGTTTGAGCATGGTGCCTTCAAAGTCAAAGTACTCCAGGTTCAGCTCGATGGCCCTCTGGATGCAGAGAACCTGCTGGGCCACTACAGACAGCACCTCCAGCTCAATACGGTTGAACTCATCAAAGCATGCCCACGCACCAGATGAAGCCAGACCTTTAAAAAACTGTGGGCGATTGCACCAAAATACTTGTTAAAAGAAGACATTTTAGCATTAGAATTAAGACCATAATATTAAAAATTTCCTGCTGGTTTTACTTTGCCCATAGCGAGGTAATCCAGTCCGTCGGAACAGTTGAAGACCACACACTGCACAGCTAGAGCTTTGGCTAGATCTTTGGTGGTTTCTGTCTTTCCTGTTCCAGCTGGACCCTCAGGTGCACCCCCCAAATGCAGGTAGAAAGCCCCAATCTAAATCAGAGAGAGATTTTGAATTTAATGGTAAAATATCTGATCACTCAGCATTATTATGATAAAAGTGTCAAGTATTCATGTTTAACTAGGCTGTTTGTCAGCTATTTTACCAGGGTTCTGTAGCATCTGTCAGTCAGTGGAGTGATGACAAGGCGTGGTGAGTTCCCCAAGTACTCGTAGGCGTACTTAACATCACAGTTTATTATGCGAACACGAACATTGTCATTGCTCCAATAGTAACGAAGCTGAGCAAGCCACTGGAAGTCTGTTTCATGTGATACACCTGTTAAAAACAGACATTCAAGCATTGGTGCTTTTCCTAAACTAACGCATAGCTCTGTTACAGTCCACTCTGCATTCTGTGCCATGAGGTACCTTTCTCAATAAGCTCCATGACCACATCCCTGGCATGGACATCAATTGTGACCAGCGCTCCCAAAGTGATCCGTGTTTGTTTGGCTAGTTTCCCTCTCACCATCTCCACAATGTCTTTCAGCTGATTCTGGAGTTGCTGGTAGTAGTTCTTTAAACCCTACAGAGAACAAAACCCCACTTACTAGTATAATGTTTTCCTAAGGTGATACTGTTTAGGTGTCACACTCGTCAAAAGAAAGAATTCAGGTCAGTTGGTCAGGAGTGAGACACATCACTGCTTTGTACCGCTAGTCTTCACTATCAACATTCATTAATATGTACTATTACAACTCTTGTATTAGACTGGATTGAAGTTTTTTTTACTGGTAAATGACATTTTGATTTTAACTCGGGATATTCACGACTTAATCATCTCACATTCAGAAAAACACTAAAAACCATTTCCATTAAATTATATGTAAATTCCATTTTTCAAAAGCTAAAAAACAAACAAAAAAAGGTATAAAACATACATCAGGCCCTGCTCTGATGGCTTCATGAACCTCCAAGGTCCAGAAAATCTGGGAGGTACACAGCACCACCTGCCCAGGCCACTCCTTGACCCACTGGCTCCGTGCAGTCTCAGCATAGGCCTGTTAGTACAAAGTCACATTGTCCAGATATAGAATATGATCCATACACAGCATGACGGTGTTGGAGTTAACAAATCACATCACTGTGTATTATTTAAGGTATGAGGAACATTGATCTCACCACCCTTGACCGGGCTACTACATCTCTGACACTGCGAAGCATCACATCCTCCACCTGCACCAACCACTTCTCCACAGCTCCTTTGGCTTCCGATGTGGAGATGAGCTCGATTAGCTGGACACGCTCCCCCTCGCCACTATACATGGCCTGGGCAAGAAGAGTATGCAATTTAATACAAGTTAATCAACCATAGTATCATCTAACAATGACTGTATGTGTGTCTGTCTTGCCTGGATATCCAGATTGGGCAGGAAGTCCAGTTTGGAAATACCCTCAAAGCACTTCTTCAGATGGGGCTGCACTCGCAGTGGGTCTTTGGTCTCAGATAGTATCTCCAGCATTTCATCATTGGATAAGAAGAAGAACCTGTCAGCAGCATTGGTAGCAAGTATCAAAATCTGTGATGTTAAAAAAGAATTGAACCAAAGAAATACTGCTACATCTTTGAGTTTACCGTGGAAAAAAGAGACGCTTCATCTCCAGATAGGCATTCAGTCCTTTCATGATGCTATCCAGGAGGTCATTACAGTTTTGCAGTTTCTCTAGCAAACCAGGCAGCGAGGTTGCTGGCAGAATCTACAATTCCAAATCATTAGTTGACACAAACATCATCTTTCAGATTTTCTTTTTCTATGGAATAATTTGCCCACCATAAACTTTTTTGTCGACAATTACCTTTGGATCCTTAACACAGTGCCTCATGACCTCTTTCCAGTGTTTGTCAACAGTTTGGAAAAGTCGTCCCCCCTCTGGAATCTGCTGCATGATGTCTTGAGAAGAGAAGATGGGCTCCAGATAAAGCCATTGGGCCTGCACCTTCAGCCATTCATCGATGGTTTCCTGGATTCGAAGCAGACGCTCCTCCCATTCCTGAGGTCACAACACAAACAATTCAATCTTGGTACTCCCACCTGGTAAAACTTCCATACACATTGTGTATTTATTCATTGCCATTAGGTAGATAGAAATTGAAGCAAACCTTGATCTCTTTTTCAAAGGGTTTGATGAACGGTGAGGCCCTCATAGTCTGAGTCTTCACAATCTGGTCATCCAGCATTGTCTGAATCTCATCCAAGGCGGTCAGGATGGAAACTCCGGTCTCCCTGTAAGGTTGATGATGGAAAGAAATACCATCCCAAATATGCAGCATGGTTTGCATGGCCTTCTCCAGGGAAAACTCCTGTAGAGACACATAGTAGTAGTATATATTATATTATTTTACATTTTTATTAAGGTTATATATTATCAAACGCTGTAGAGGGAAAATTTCAGGGGCTCTCACTTTACTAGCAGCAGCACTGATCGACTCAAATGCCTCCAAGTAAGGGGCCAGGTTTTGTTTGAGAACTTTGCGTAGTGTAGTCCCAGAGTCAGGAGTGAGATCATATCCTATTATCTCTGACATCTGATCCCAGTGACGGGCTCTGAGGCCTGGATTACACAAGATGGACACCGCAGGGATATGGTTCTGTGGACACACCACATAAGGGTTTAGCATCAACTTACAAGACTTAATCAATGAGCCCCTTTAGAGGGACAGTTACATACAATACCTTGAACTCTTTGATCTGCTCCATTACAGTGGAGCACAAAAGCATTGTGGGGCTTTCCTGCTTCCTCGGGGAAGCACTAGGTTGTCGCCTTGTTCTCCCAGCACTCTTCTCCATCTCTTGCTCAGCCTTATTCTGTTTCTGTTGGAAAAACTTCAGCATCTTGAAGATCTCCCTAAAGAATTCATCCACTTTCACGTCCATGCTCTCACCATCTAGGTCCTGGAAGGAACCATCCATCCATCTATTCACAAAGAAGATAAAAGGTTATCAGGGGAAATGTTTTCATTTAAACACAGCATGCATCAAACTGAAAACAGACCTGTTCTCTGTGTGCTGCCACTTCAGTACAAGTCCAAATAGCTTCTGGTACAGTTCAATAGTGTCTCTGATGACCTCAACTTCTGGGTAACATGTTTGTTCCATTTTGTAAAAGGCCTCTTCTTTGTTAATGAAGATGATATCCTCCTCAGCCTCCTGGAGAAGTTTCTGAACTGTTTTGATATCCATTACATACTGCCCAAAAAAGTGACAACAAGACAGTTATTCATCATTTGATGTAATAGTACTGCCAGAAAACCACACTAAATTTGGCTTTATGGAACTTCTGTAACATTACATGTGTTTTTCTGTTTCATGTTTATGTGTGTATCATGTTGAGAGAAGAGAAGAGAAGATCGATGACACTCTCAAATGTGTCTGTTCAAGAAGCTGGGGCTAGTTAGCAGTTAGCTTTGCATAGCATAAAGACCGAAAAAGGTGGAAACAGCTAAACCACCAATCAGCACTTCTAAAGCTCATGTTATAGTTCATTTGTTTAATTCATACAAAAAACTGAAGTGTAAAAACAACAGTTGCAGTTTTATGATGGGTTATGTGCAGGATTATTTCTTGGCCAGGCGCAGTGACGTCCTGGAGTTTTTAGAAGTTAACTGGCTGCTGGATGTTGCTATACAGTATACTGTGCAGAGAAATGTGAGAATGCAGTTTATTTTTCTAATTTACTCTAAGCAAGATGCCAAAGATAAAATGTTGTAATTATTTGTTCAAGGTTATCTGAACGTGCTAATGAGTTTGTACCTGCTGCATCATATCCAGCTCAGAACAAAGCGGGAAGTCTTCTATCCTGCGCCCCAACTTTTCCAGTTGTACCATCAGTCTTTCTCTTTGAACAAGTAGCTCCTGCTCCCCTCTCCGCTTGGCCTTCTGCATCACCTGGAAAACGACACAGCTGTCCAGAATCAGGTCATCCTCAAAAAAACAACTACGATATACTCTTGTCTGCAAAAGCTAGAGCATTACCTCATCACTAAGCTCAAATGCATGGAGGATTTTCTGTGGCCAGATAAAGACTGTCGAATTAAGCTCCAGATCCTCTGGCTCGATGATGTGGACATCCAGGAGGTAGATCAGTCTACAGCATGCCTCCTGTCAACACAGGTGGGTAGTAAAATATTTTGGAATTGATACAAGATTACTGAAATCAATATACTTTTGTGTAAGACACAACAGGGAGAAAGAATCCTCATATTTACCTTAATTTTTCCATTAAGTTCTACAATACCCTTTGTTTTAATTAGGTCAATGTAATCCATAATCTGAGTCATGTCTTCGGTTTTTTCTGGTATTTTCAGAGTGTTCTCTCTGATGGTCTCAAATTCAGAGCAGATCCTGTGAATAGACACAAAGCATTGTGAAGAAAATTAGACCATTTCAAACACAGAGGAACAGTTTAGCTAAATAATGTTGCAAGAAGTGACTCACTGTCGATTTTGCTCACGGTGGCTGGTGATCATTTTCTTCAGAAGTATTTCAGCATAGTTTTTGGCTTTGTTGGCCAGCCCCTGTTTCAGCTCTTCACAGTCCAGATGGACCATTGTGAAGTGGGCTTTTGCTGGGAGGCTGACAATCTCCTTTGACACAGCACGAAACACCTCCACTTGCTTTAAAAAGCAGTGGGATTACGCATTGACAGACAGTCATCAGAAAAACTGACACCAAGGCAAGAATATGTCTATAATACAGTATACAGAGCATGAATTAAATGTTATGATTTGTTACCTTAGTGTACTCATCAAAAGAGCGCTCCTCTTCCATGAACTTCTCCACTCGAGCCTGTGCAGTTCCATTGACGAGCCAGTCATAATTGTCAACTGCAAAATAAAGAACGAAATTCAGCATAAATAAAACTAAAATCAATGATGTGATGATAGAAAATGTTGATTATAGAATATCACCATAGTTCTGGAAATGTTTGTCAGTTTGCTCTAGATTCTGCCACACAGCCGCCTTCACAGTGACCCGAGCCCAAGCAAGGATGTGTTCAGCCACTTTGGCATCCACAAACGAAGGTGGGCCTTGTGCCAGCCATGACTGGACTGTCTGTACTTTCTGTAGATCAAAAATATATCAGAAGTAGCTCAAACTACATTTAACATGAAAACTTAGCATATAAAGTGGGTAATACACACACACACACACGTAAGCTCACCTGCAGAGTATTTGTGATGGAATTAAGAATCTCAAAGACAGCGGCTTCCAGATCTTGCAGGGTGGGATAAATTTCCATCTTTTCATCATCAAAAGTCAAGGCCATGCGAAAGATGGGCAAACGGTGGTGATTGTTTGGATCAAATAGATTGACAAACTCCTCTACACTGGTCTGAAGCAGTGATTTCAACTGGGAATATACAAGAAAAATGATCATTAGTCCAAATTATATACAGTACAAATACTGTAAAGAATGCTTGTACAAAAAGCTAACATAGGAGATCAGACTGTAATACAGCGACATACAGATATAAATGTAAAAGCATTTGCAAAAATTGATGAGATTTCAGTTTACAATATTCCTTGACCACTTAAATTTACTATATATGTACTAAGTTTCAATTGTCACAGTGTATGTTAGTGGTCTTTTGATTCATGTATCGAACAACTGATACAGCATAAAATAGTTAAATATATTAGCATTGGATTTGATTTCAATTTAAATAATTTAAATAGTTCACTTTGTCACTTCTCAAGTCAAATTCAAGCCAGCAGCATCATCTCACCTGATTGGAGATGAGGGTGGACGCACAGTCGTAGAAGGAGTCCAGTTTCTCCTCTTTAACTCCATTCAGTGTTTTATTACTTGTTAATAAGTGGATGACTTTGGGAAACCAGGTATTCATGATACAATCTTCTGTCCTCTTACACTCCACAGCCATTTTGTTCTGCAGGCTCTTACAGTCCACAGGTCCTGAAGCCCTAAACCAAAAGAAGGCAAAATGAAATCACAGAAAAACTTGAGCAAATCTTCATGGGAATTATCATAGTTACAGCATGTGCAGCGCCATGTTGCATTTGTGGTGTCTTTTCAAACCTGCACCATGAAAGATCAACCAGGACCAGTGGGGAGAATGTCGTGTAACCAATTTCCAAGACAGTTTGCATTACCGGATGGAGAATGTGCAAATTTTTTTTTATCATTTTGCAACTTCTAATAAAGCTGTCATGCCAAGGTTGGGAGAAATCAAGAATCCTGCAAAAGATTGGACACATATTTTAAAATAGGTTATTTAAAATTAAAAACTACAAGTGGTTATTGTGCATGAATCGCTTATATAGATTAGACACCCACTTTGGCGGGGTAGCTGTCTGTTTTCCTGAGATATCTTCTTCCTTCTCTGGATCCTTCAGTACTGTGTCCACTAAAGGGAGTGAGTATGACATAGTGAGGCGTGGTTCACCTGTAGTCTACATGTACTCTGCAAGCACAGACAAATAATTGGCAATACCTGTGTGCTTGACAATCACATTGCGGAAGTCGTCACTAACTTCTTCGCAGAGGGCCTGTAGTAGGCTTTTTTTCTCAGGGCCCTCCTTAAGTTCAGGCAGGACTCGGGCAACAATGGAGTCCAACCACTGTTGCTGGATTGGGGCATACGGGCTGTTCTCTACACACCGCTTCAGGGACATGTAGTTCATCTGCAAACGGGACCAAAATAAAACAACAAAGGTGTCACAAACATAAATATGGTTTGGTCCGCTAAAAGGTCAAATTCAATATTAAAAAGCAAACTTACTTTGCGCTTCCGTTCCTCACTGAGCATCTATAAAGCAAATGTTGAAATATTTATACCACATTATATTTTGCAATATTTGCCTGTGAATGCATATTCAAAATGAGTGCTTATGTGGATAGATAATTGGCATACAGAGGGTGGAAGCTGTGGCTCTGGTGGCTGGTGGCTGCACACTGCTTCCCTCTCTCTGCTCTGTCTGTAAGCCTCCATTGCTCTGGACACCCTGTGATAATTCAACAAATTGTAACACGCTGCAGGACACCCAATGGCCTATATAATGATATTCTGTCAAAGCTAGATACTGGGATCATTCTCCTACAGTTGTGGTAACCATTGAGATTCTGTAGAGAGAGTTGAGCTGAAAACAAAACATACAAAAGCCTGTGGCGTTGCTCTTGTTGCGCTTTATTCCGTCTGTGCCTCAGCCGGTTAGTCGCCGATTTAGAAACCGTTAGCTCCCTCACTATCTCGTCCTTCGCAGCGGCGACCTGGTCAACGTCACACCACAGCTGAGCGCCTCCAATCGGGGGCAGGACGGGAAACTTTGACAAGCAATCCCTCGCTGTGGCATCGACGATTTCGTGAGAGGTAGCCATGTCTGGCAACGAGCCACTAAAATAAAAAGAAAAAGAAAAGAAGAAGAGCTAAGTTACGAATGTTCAAATAATGTAACGCCAGGCTAACGCTAACTTATCTTGTTATTTACATTTTAACCTGACACAAGCTAGCGTGTGTCGAAGTTGTTTGCTATCTCAAAAGTTAATTGCAGCGAATAACAACAGGTTGGCTATCGGTTTACCTGTTCGTTCATTCAATATCTTCTTGCTTCGGTTAGTTAGCTAATGTTAACTGATGTCAATTTACTCGATGTAAACTCTGAGGGAACTTCTGACAGTAACGTGGACAGCGTCGTTACCATGGAAACAGTAAACGGGGTTTTTTTTCTTCCCCCAGGCTGTGTGACACGCCCTACTCTGCCTCTGATTGGC